>NW_009195885.1:19377-39440 GCF_000690835.1 Fulmarus glacialis | reverse complement strand
TCCTAAAATTCAGAGTCCTGACTTTACTCGTCGCCTAACCCATATCCCTCAGGACTGTGAACTCCACCAGAGCATGATCACTGCAGCCCAGGCTGCCTCCAATCTTGACGTCACCAATTAGCTCCCTTGCACTGGTGACCAACAGCTCCAGTATCACATCCCCTCTGGTAGGGCTGTCTATTATCTGGCTTAAGAAGTTATCCTCAATGCATTCCAGGAGTCTCCTGGATTGCCTACAGCTCGCTGTGCTACTTTTCCAGCAGATGTCGGGGTGGTTGAAGTCCCCCAGCGGGACAAGAGCCTGTGAGTGCGATGCCTCCTGTAGCTGGTATAAGAAGGCTTTGTCAATAGGCTCCCCTTGATTGGGCAGCCTGTAGTAAACACCAACCTCAAGGTTCCCTTTGTTGCCTCGGTCTCTAATTCTTACCCATAAGCTTTCAACCTGCTCATGGCTATTCTTCAGAGATAGCTCTTCACACTCTATCCATTTCTCGATGTAGAGGGCAACGCCTCCGCCCCTCCTTCCTTGCCTGTCCCTTCTGAACAGCTTGTAGCCATCGAGAGCCGCATTCCAGTCATGGGACTCGCCCCACCAAGTTTCAGTAATGGCAATTAGGTCATAGCTTTCTAGCAGCACAGTGGCTTCCAACTCCCATGCTGCGTGCATTGGTGTAGAGGCACTTCAGCTGGGCTGTCGGCCGTGTCACCTTCTTAGAGGAACACCCCTTAATTCCTTTGAAGTATTCCACTGGTGTTTCCCTGTTGGCTCCTATTACCTCAGGAGCCCCTGGCTCATCTTTGTGAGACTTCCAACTGTGCTCCAGTGTAGCCAGCACGTCTCAGAGGAACAGGCTGAGGGCCCTCGCTAGCAACTCGTCCCTCTAACCTTGGCGTGTCATCCCACAGCTTGTCAGGGGCAAGCCTGATATTATCCCCCTCCCCCATCAAGTCTAGTTTAAAGCTCTGTCAATGAGCCCTGCTAGCTCATGAGCAAAGATCATCTTCCCCCCTTGAGAAAGGTGAGTCCCATCTGACACCAGCAGGCCTGGTACCGTGTAGGCCATCCCATTATCTAAAAACCCAAAATCGTGGCCGTGACACCAGCCACGGAACCATGTATTAAAAGACTGGGTCTATCTGTTTCTTGCAATGTCACTGCCTGCAACTGCAAGGATAGAGAAAAAAATAACCTGTGCTCCAGATTCCTTTATGTAAACTTGTAAACCTTCTTTCAAACCAAACAGTTAAGCTAGGATCCCAAGACTCAGCTCTAGTTTCAATAGAACATTAACAGCACAAAACTCATGATTTCAAGAGGAGGAAGCCAACCTACCTTAACTTTCAAATATACACCAATGTTTCCAGCATTTTTCAAAGGCAGCTGCTGTTTGGCTGTTGAACCCACACTAGTAGACAGATATATTGTCTGGAAAACATAAAGAAGTGTGTATGTATGTGTCTATATATGCTAATATAATAAAACCAAACATTACAAAAGAAGTAGGCTAGGAGAGACAAACTATTATTAAAACACACTTTGTAAATATATACAAACCTGTAAGTCCTTTGGAGCATGTATCCTTGCTGTTCCAGCTCTCGCTCGGAGAGGAATACTTTTAATTACACTGCTAGGTCCTGGACTATCCACTTCCACATCAACTCTTGCCAAGAATTCATCTGCTGGACCCAAGGAATCTAGGAACAATTCCATGAGTAACAAAAGCAAGCAAGTGTGCTAGCAGCAAAGGCCATTCCTATGGATGCGCATCTCACTTCAGCTACTGTCCAATCTTAACATATTAATATTGCGGTGATGTTAACAGAAACTCTCCCCATTACCCTAGCAACACTTTTTTTCTTTTAAGTAAAGTCTCACAGGATCTTAATTAAGATTTTTACCTTTCTGTCAAATGTGGCTGAAATTGTCCCTAAAGCAAACAAAAAAACCATCTTAACATACTGGCCAAACTAGTTTACACATGTACTATTTCCTATTTAGGAAACCAGAAAAACTCAGAGATTTCTTCAAATTTATCTATTTTGCAACCAGCGCAATGTTTTCTTAAGTGATGATTTAATTCCCTCAGCAAAAGGAGTAAAGCAAATTCGACACATCTTGCAGTAGATAACCGCTTTGTACAGCTTGATACTGAAGTATAAATACCCCTGTTAACATCTGAAAGTTTAAGACATAGAAGTATTCCACCTCCTTCAGCTACTGAAACTGAATGCGATACCCGAAATATTAGGACACAAACCGAAGATAGAACATTTAATTTCAAATTCGCAGCCTGTTCCTGCAATTCTAACACACGCGCACATTAAAAGTCAAATTTGTTTTAGTTGAAATGAAAATCAAATTGCTATACCTGAACAAGAAATTTGTTTCTTAGGTGCATGGAACAGAACCCAAACTGTTAAAGCTTCAGGATCCTGAAAAAGAAATTGGTTGACTTATCTTATTGGGAGGGGGGGGCGGGGGCGCAGGGAGAAAATTACTGAAGAGAAAAAAAAAAACAAAACCAAAACTAGCAACAAAACTCTACTGCTCAAATAGGTAGACTCCCCAGAAATCATTACTGTCAACCCAGATATTCAGAACCATCATTTCAGACAGCAAGTAACAGGAAGAATCAGTCAACTACAAACTACTCACTTGCCCATCATAGCTTGCATGTATCACATGATTTACAACTGATGGAGCTGCTATCTGAGAAACTGCATCCATTTGAAGCGATTGTTCATTAGAAGGATTAACTGGTTCCTTGGAAAACGTGAAGCAGCGCCAAGCTACTGCATTCTGTCAAAGAAATAAAGTATTAAAAGTATTAAATCTCTTATTGTCACTAACAATAATGCTAACAAAGCTGAGAAATACAAGTCAAGTTCTGAACGATCAAAGTAGTTTGGAAAAAACAATCAAAGATTAGCCTTCAGGTGGTATGTGATAGTCCAGATAGTCCAGTTTTTTATCTTCCAAAACCCTCTAAAAATAGTCAGAAGCCCTTCTGCAGTAAAAGGAGGCAAGCTGGAACTGGTTCGTTTAAGCCTCCAAAAAGTTTGGCAGTTCAAGACCAAACCTTACTAGTTACCAAGATGACCTGATCCAACATAAGGCCAGTCTTTTCTTGTCCCCCCACATAAGGAAACAAGATCAGCTCTTCCCACAGCACAAAACAGCAACCAGCCTAGCCAAAAATCTGAAATCCGCATTGCCGCAGAAATACAGAGGAGCATATTGTAGCCTATAATACAGGCTATTACTGTCTAGTGGGAGACAAAGCAGATAGAGTGAAGAGTCCTGCTCTTGCTCCTGCAGAGGAAGAGAGAATATGTTAAACTTGCTACAAAGCACGTTTGGCTGCTTGTTTCAACAGTCAGCTGTTCCACTTGAACAGTGGAATACGTCTCCATCTTCTCAGTGGGAAGGCTTAGGCAACACAACCCTTTTGCTATCTGCTGCCCTGTGCTCTCAAATCAAGCAACACAGAGGCAGGAATCCATGGCTAGGCTGTAAAAACAGACAAAAAAAACCAAACAACAAAAAAAACCAAACCACTAAGCAAAACCCCACACCTATCCCAGAAGCATTTTTGTTGGTACTGGTATAGCTGAATCAGATTACCACCCTGCAAAAAAAAATTATTTCCTGACTGACCAAAGATTTCTTGGGAATCTTCCATCTAGTGTCCAAGAATTAATTAATTAAGAAATAATGACATATAACAAAGTGTTTTGGTATTAAAATTCAGTATCACAAGGAGTTAACTTTCACATACAGGAAGTTTACAGTACTTACGGCATTAATAATAAGTCTAATTGGCACAAAAGCATGGGTTTTGTTGATAAGTTTTAATGGAAGAGCCTTCCAACTGCCAGAAGTCAAGTCACCAAAATCCAGATAATCTCTTTTTCCTGTTTCCACCTGGTTTTAAGGCAAAGCAGAACTTATAAGGAAGGAAAACCTCCAAAACACACTACCATACAAAAGCACCAGGAAAGTAAAGATATTATTCACCTATTCCATCCTCTTAATCCTATACCCACATACAATACACACCTCCTAACAGGGGTAGGAGGAGTCTAAGAAACATGTTTCCTTTGATATCAAAAAGGGTTACATCCAATTGGCTATCTCCCACATATTTTGCCTCAATCAATTAAGCCAATCTTAGTGCAATATTTATCTTCCAAAACCAAGTACACAACCAAATTATTTTTGCTAATTTAAAATAAAAATAAATTTAAACTATGATTATTGCTAGCAAGTAAGAAATATCAGTTTTAGATAGTTAAAATGTCATTTTAGCAAGTTAAAAGTTAAGAAAATAACTAAGAAGTAGTTAATTTTTGTTAGCATAAAAACAAGTGTCATTTGGTACTTTTTCCAGTCTCAGGAATATAACAAGACATGCAGAGATATAGCATAGGGTTTAATTTTAATCTAAAAAGAAGCAAGTTTGAATGAACTATACCATGAAGAACATGGAGAATGATGGATTTTGCCGAACTACATATAAAAAAAAGCATTAAAAATTAAATTAAAATTTATGGAAGAAGCATAAAAAGAATTATATCCATTCATGTCTATTCAGCTAGAATATCATTACTTTAAAACATATATTTAGCTCAAAGCAGGTTAACAGACCACCTTAAAATGGGAAAAAATTGTTAGCTGTGGTTAATGACTGAAAATTTTACTTTTATCAGCGACGTCACAGACCATCATGTAATTTGTTCAGTCACCTCCAAAGGTACCATCAAGCCCATTTCTGCCTGTCCATACTCTTGAATTTAGGACTACTTAAAGCCAGATTTAATTCTTAATGTCACACTGTCTCATACCTCGTTGTTCTTCATGATAAGACACAAGACAAAGCATTTTATACATCCACTTAATTGTAATCTTTAATTAGTCCTAAATAAGAAAATATTCTCTACAACCATAAATCAGCTGAAAGTAATAAGAAACAAAACAAAGCCTACTTGATGTAAAAAATAAAGAAATCCTTACAATTGGAAAAAAATGCTTTTTGTTACATTTTAATGCCCAATGGTATGCAACATAGCAGATACTTAGAAAGCATAAGATGTTTAAGATCTCATCCATTCTTTTAATAATGAAAAAGCAATACCTTTTAATTTATTCTTTTCAGGACAGTTGCATAATAATTCTTCATTTCCAGCTAGGTGCTTTTTCCACAACTAAAAATATAGTTTATATAACTATAAAGATAGTTATATAAGCTTCTCATAAACATTCTCCTATATTAGCTCCCCACTCCAAACATAAGAAATCCCAGGTTCCTTTGAGGAACAACCTTGCATTCCTATTCTTTTCCAGTGTCATTAAACTATTCATAAAATTCCAGCGAAAAAAAACACCACAATAAGCAGCTACTTACTTCTAAATCAGGATTTTCAGCAACTGCTGTCAGAACTACCCTACTTGCCAAAGCTTCTGCCTGAACGATTGTCTCGGCATCTGCAGAAACCGGCCAAGATGAAACATTGAGAATACACTGAAAGATCCCTGAATGACAAGGTAAGAAAAGTATTTTCAGGTCATTGGTAGAATAGGGTCCTACGATGGTTTTGTTCTTGAAAACCAGACATTGATACTTCACAGGATCCATCTGAAAAAAAAAAAAAAAAAATCTCTGTCATTTTCAATAGGCCTCTTGCCAGAGGACATCTTCTTTCAAAATATCACATTTATCTGGCACCACTGCTCAACACAGACATTTTGTATATGTTTTTGCTCAATATTAATTATTGCATCTTCATATTCATGTCGCACTTCCATCTCACCCAACTGTAGACATTTTTTTTAAAATTTAAAGATTTAGATAAGTCAGCCTGAAAATTGCTGGAGTTTCTTTCCAGCACCTAGTTTAAGATTGACACTGGGATTATAATATTTATTATATTCGAAAGTTAATTCATAAGTAAAACCCTGATTTTTGAGAAAGAACAGCAGCAAAATAAACAAACAAAGCCAATTCTACTTGGTGCTTTCTGCCATCAAAGATGGGAGGAAGAGGTATGGTGAAAGAGTAATGGAAAGGTCAGTGGATGGAGGTCACCAGTAAATCCTAGTGCTGATGCCTTAAAGTTTCTGTTGTGAACATACTCATAGATAATCTTCAAGCAGGAGTGACAGACTGCGAGTCATACTCAGTGTATCTCAGAGTTAGCTTGACTAGAAAACATGGTTTTTAATTATATTGTGCAGCAAACAAATTAAATGTATATATTTATTCATGGAAACAACTGTAAATGGGACTGTCAACTGTAAAGTAATTTCATGAAAAAAATTACCTCCTGGTACAACAGAATCTCAGGTTTGAAGAGCTGCATAAGAGCCCCATGATACTGAGTGACCAGAAAAATATGTAACTTATCTTAACTCTCATATACACGTGTACATACAGACACACACAGAATTGTTTGGTGGTTTTTAAAGAGGAAATATTCAGAGAAAACGAGAGCGAAAACAGAAGTCATACTCCTGGAAAGACACGTGCTGCATCTGATGAAAAAATATACCTAAGGAAGGATATGATAAGGATTTATAAGACTTACAAGCAGCCACATATAAAGTGAATTATTGCCCATTATTTCTCAGTAATAAGGACCATCAAACAAAACCAGCAAGAACCAGATTAAAAAAAAGGAAAAAAGCAGCAGTGATAGAATCCATAACTGAACTGGACTGTGGACAATATTACACAATTTCAAAAGATTAACTAGATAAAGAGCAGCCCACCAAAAACTAATAAGAACATAAATAACCTCTAGCTCAAAAGCTCCCAAGCACCAAACTGCCAGAAGCTCAGAGTATACTATGCTTGCTCTGTTGTTATATTCTTCTCTCCTAAGAGTATTCATCAGTAAAGGAAATTAAGTTATACTGATGGACCTTTAATCTAACTCATTCTCATGTTCCTGAGATCTTTTACCTCTGGAACTATTACTATGATGACAGAAGGAGATACAATTTAACAAAATTAAAGTGCTAGATGCCCAATCTATGACCTACAAGCTACATATAACCCACAGAACAACCCATCTAGCTTGAAGCCTGCTCCAAATATTTCTCATTCTCTGTCACACAAGATTCTCCTGATTTCAAGAAAAATGGGAGCAAACTGCACAAAATGTTTTAACAGTAACAGTCCTCAGCGTGGATGCTTTCTTTTCTAGGGCTGACTTTTCTTGCATACAAAGGTGGGAATGAATAAGCAGTAAATTCAAACCCACCACACTTTGCACGCAAAACAATTTTAGAAGTCAATCCAGTCATGTGGCATTTACCTCTCTATGCCTACTTGTTGGAATAAGTCAGGTGGCCTGCCTGAAAGAGGGTAGCACTGCTTTTGTGCATATTAACAATAAAATGGGGAAAAATTACAAATCTGTACAGAGGGCTCTAATTTTACATATGACATCGGGTAAGATTACAGCATTATTCCTATAGCTTTATTAAAAAAATCTCTTACCTTTTCCCCATTAACTGAAACACTGAGTATTCCAATGCTGACCTGCAACCACCGTTCAGTTGGATTAAAAATGCTAAGAACCGTCTGTGATGCAATTCCCACACAACAGGCATTAGGGAACTTCAATTCTTCTGGTACTTTTACATGTCCTTTGGAAGAAAATATGCTCCTGTTAGTTCCAAGTACCCAGAAACAAATCAGCATTCAGACTGCCACCAAGTCAACTTTATAAACTCATTTGACGAGTGCTTCGTTACGGTAAGGAAACGTTTGACTCCTACAGTTTTCTTAAGAAAGTTTTCCACAAGCCTGATACTCAGAATTTCAATCGTTTCTAATTTGCATTGTACTTGGAGGTCTACTGTCACGAACAAAAATACTTGCGGAAATAGCACATCCCATGCAGACACTAACCCACAAAGTATATATATACACCTTATATAAAATACTCTGTGTTCACAATTTAACCAGTACTAGCCCAACTCAGAAAATGTGAATATCAGTATTACAACATCTTTAGAACATTTATACCAATCAAAAGGAAAATCTTTTTTTACCAGAGTATAACTTTAACTAAAAAGGCATTCAGGCCTTGCTACAGAAAATACTGAGTACTCCTAGAGTAGTGTTTTGCTGTAGAAGCGCAGTCATCAAAAATTATCACCAAATCAAAAAGAAATCCTGCTTCAAATATTTTACTTCCAGGAAGTCCTTACTTCTAAAACATTCAAAATAACTCTTTCAGATAAATTTCAACATTATTATGACAACTCAAAACTCAAATGGAGGTAAGAGTTCTCTGGTACACCGAGGATCGATCTTCATTACATCCAGAAACCCACTAATGGGTACTCATGTCAAAGGAAAAATTTGACTTCTCAGTTAGAGACACACATAATCACCTGCAGTAGTTTTAGTTACATGAGCAACAAGCTTTACTTTAAAGCCATACACTCTTATTCTCCTGCAAAAAAGAAAATCTAGCACAAGTATGAAGGTGAAAATACAAACTAAGACTAGCATCACCAGAAATTAAGTTAAAAAACTCAAGTTTGCTAAAAACCAAGGTTAGACTACATAGATATTTGGAGTTCAAAAACATGTACAAAAACCTAGAAATTATGTATATTAAAAACAGGCAATGAATAAGATAGTGCATTTTAAAATAGTAAAATTTGAACAAACAAGATCAATGATTTAGAACAATCAATAAACAGAAAATAACCTATAAACTGTCACAAATTTAAACTTTCATCCCCACTAGCTTGTGATTTCTTCTGAAAGAATTAGCCAGAAAAAAGTATGGCAAAAAACAACTAAAGAGATCACAAGTTAAAAGAAGTCTTTAAAATGAAACACTAATCTGCATTGCTTGGGTTTAGAGCTACGTCAAGATACAGAGAAATAGTAGAAAGTACAGAAGGCACTTGGCAGCTTGTCTTTCCCCTTCATAACCAGAAAACAGCTTAAGCCCTCCACTCTCCTCCTCGGATTTTTTTGGCTTAACTGACTGCTAATACCAAGTTAGGCTGGAGACAGAAATGTCATCTACTTTCCAGAGAAAACACAACTGAATTTCCAGAGCATGACTTGTCTTGCCTAGCATGAACTGCAGCTAGGATTTCTCTTCCTCCTATGAAAGACAGTTTTAGATCCTTTAAACAAACACAAAACCACTGAATACTGAAATTCTTCTAGATTATGAAAAATTTCTTCTAAAACCATTAGGGGGACTATAAGAATAGATACTGAATTCACAGAACATCATTGAATAAGGAAAATTAGTAATACCTTTTTTTTTAAAATAACAAAGCTTGCATAAAGAATAATTGTGGTTACACTTAGTAGTCATCTTAATTTTATTTACTATAATATTAGCATCATCATTATCACCATTCTGGTCCATAGCTGTATTTTAAACACACTCTAAAAACACACTTACCAATACCAAGTGACTTTGGCAACTCCCACTCGTTTCTACCAGCTCCAAGAGGTTGTCCAGTACATGATTTTATATTTAAGATATTCTTGTTCCAGGAAGTAGGGTGTGGATTACCAAGTGAAGCTGCACCCAAAGAGCCAGGACCAATATTTGGACCTACAGGAATTCCTACCATAAGTGGATTCTCAACACGTCCTGCTGGGATACTGGAACAAGAAAGCCCTGTTGGAAGACCAAAACCTGCAGAGCTGCAACCATGAAACTGAGACAAAACTGTATTTCCAGTAGATGGTATATTTCCCAGATGCTGTTGTGCAAATGGAGTCGTTGCAAGAGAACGTCCTGTAAGCAGTGTGGGAACAGACGAAGGAATTGCTTGACTCTCGGAGTTAGTGACATGGGATTTAAAGCTTGAAATAGGAACATATTGTTCACCAGATGAGTTTTCACTGAATGGCATATAAGTGCTTAATCCAGGATATACGGGTAATACATTCAAGGATGGTAATCCTTGTCTCTGTGCTTTGCTTGTTTGATCCTGCCACACTTCTTGTGCATCAACATTAACAGAAAGTGGCTGAAAGATGCAGAATTTACTTGGTAAAGCTGATTTAACATGATCTAGCTCTTTATGATTAGCTGCTACATTTGAAGGAATAGATGCATGCTGTTTTTCATGCTTCGGAAAACCTTTGGACAGTTCTTGACCCAGTACAACATCAAGCTTTCTTTTAAGACCTGCAAGATCATTTTCTTCTGATTTCTGGTCAATACTAAGCAGTGCTGCTTTTCTATTTCCTTGACATGATCGGTCTTCTAGATTTTCATTTGTATGTTCCTGCAAAGGAGTTGGGCTGGCTCGAATTATGGTTGTGCTCAGTTCACTGGCATTTTCACTCTAGTAAACAAATGTAATATGCAGTATTACAAATTTTAGAAAAGCAAATAGGGTACATAAAACAAGACAGACCTCAATACTGGTATTGCCATCCAATATAAATAATCAAGTTTGTCAAGTCTTGTCTGAAGTTTTGCTTTTGTAACATCTGTAGCTCCTCACCTTGAAAAAGAAGACCTGTGACTTCAACCTGTTTGCTGTCTAAAGTCACATTCTAGCTAGGTGTCCTGGGTCTGGCTGGGATGGAGTTAATTTCCTTCACAGTAGCCCCTATGGTGCTATATTTTTAGATTTGTGATCAAAAAAGTGTTGATAACACACCAGTGTTTTAGCTATCTGAGCAGTGCTTGCACAGTGTCAAGGCCTTCTCCATTTCTCACTCTGCCACCCCAGAGAGTAGGCTCGGGGTGGGCAAGAGGTAAGGAGGACAGGACAACTGACCCCAACTGACCAAAGAGAGAATCCATACCATGTAATATCATGCTCAGCAATAAAACTGTGGGGGAATTTTTCCAAAGTAGCTGTTGCTTGGAGACTGGCTGGGCATTGCTCTGCTGGTAGCAAGTGATTGCTTTTGCATCACTTTTCCCCCCATCTCCCCCACCTTCACTTATTAAACTGTCTTTCTCTCAACCCACCAGTCCCCCACCCCACCCTTTTCCCTTCCAATCCTTTCTCCCATCCCGCTGTGAGGGTGAGCAAGCAATTGCGGGGGGATCAGTCACCAGCTGGGGTCAACCCACCATTCTAGGCATTAACACCAGAAGAATGCTCTGCTCTCCGAAGTTACCACGGACTAAGAGAGCTTCCACAGGGCCAAAAATGTTTGACCTTCTGTGATTTTATAAAGTCATTCTGTGGGAAAGTAATTGTACTATGAAAAAACCTAATGGAGCAGATTCCTAAACTCACTGACAGGTTCACAGACATTATTATTCTGAAAAACAGAGACCCACAGTGAATTTTTTTATTTATTGTGTTTGGATCCAATACCATGAAGATTTTCATGTTTAAAAATGCATGAATCATAGAATCATTTAGGTTGGAAAAGATCATCGAGTCCAATCATCAGCGTAACACTGCCAAGTCCACCACTAAACCATGTCCCCAAGTGCCACATCTACATGCCTTTTAAATACTTCCAGGGATGGTGACTCTACCACTTCCCTGGGCAGCCTGTTCCAAGGCTCGGCAACCCTTTCAGTGAAGAAATTTTTCCTAATGTCCAATCTAAACCTCTCCTGGCACAACTTGAGGCCATTTCCTCTCGTCCTACCCTCTTGGGAGAAAAGACCAACACCCACATCACTACAACCTCCTTTCAGGTAGTTGTAGAGCACGATAAGGTCTCCCCTCAGCCAACTTTTCTCCAGGCTAAACAGTCCCAGTTCCCTCAGCCGCTCCTCATAGTATTTGTGCTCTAGACCCTTCACCAGCTTCGTTGCCCTTCTCTGGACCCGCTCCAGCACCTCAATGTCTTTCTTGTAGTGAGGGGCCCAAAACTGAACACAGTATTTGAAGTGCGGTCTCACCAGTGCCGAGTACAGGGCACGATCATTTCCCTAGTCCTGCTGGCCACACTATTTCTGCTACAATCAATCCTAATTGATCCTATTTCTGATAGAATCGATCCTAAATAGCAGCATCCAAGTGTGGGTTAGGTTATTTCTCTCTATATTCTTTATGACTTTCTTGAAAGCAAAGGTGCTTACTAGGGTCTAAGTTTCTTCTAACAAGAAATAAGAATCCCCAGGTATTAAGAAGCCATTAACAAAAAGCTGAAGTGGTTAGGTATCAAACATGTACTTAGAGTTCTTAGTAAAAGCTAAGGACCTAAAAGCAGTAAGTTACATTAACATCATAGCAGATAGATTTTTTGAGAACAAAAAAACCACACAACACACCACTAAAGACATACTTGCCAGCTTTTTAAGAAAAAAATTACAAAGATGAGTGGCCCTGAACCAAATCATTAATCAAAAAGGATTAGATTAAGATGCATGAAAATGCAATCAATGCATTTTGTCCACTCACACAAAGAAACCATTCAAGCCCGAAGACCTTCCATTTTGGCAGGTATGCATGGTGTAGGTGGACTGAGTGCACCTTATTCTCAGTCTTGGGATTTTTGTACTTAGAAATCAAACCAAGAGACAAAGAAGTACGAACCATAAATATGCATACACACAAATGTGTTTCAAGGAATCTCTTATTGGGTTAACTGTCAAGAGCATAAGTGATTACACCCTCTCATGCACTGTTCATAGCTAGTAACAATAGCATTGGCATTAATCAGTGGAGGAGGACTGACCATGGGAGAACCACCCTCCCACAACTGGCATCACACTTGGCAGTCTTCACAATACAGTGGATGAACTCCAGGTATTTCCCCTACCAATCTGAAAAATGAAAGTGTTCTCTAGATGTGCTACAAAGGTTAATTTTTTCTTGTGAAGTACATCCTGATCACAGGCTCCATTTTCAAAAATGGAGTTTCAAAGTAATTTTTAGAAATTTCAAATTTCTACACAAACCAGTGTGGTATCAAAGCACTCAGACATCAGCTCAGGACAGGTGTACCTAGAGAACTCTTAACACAGGAACAAGAGCGCTACACAAAAGGATGAAGAGTATCTACACTATAAAGCAATTGTTCAGCTTAAGTAAATAGGACTTGGTAGGCAGAGAAAGGCACGTGAAAGAAGGGGAAAGAACAATAAAGTAGCTGTTCCGATTGTTGTAGAAAAGTAAGCTGCAAGTTACAATCCTTTAAAAAGGGCATTCAGGGCAGCTGCCTGAGGTGAGATGGCTCACCGGGCCAAATCAACCAAACAAGACATAAAAAAAAATTTTTAAAAAATCATGCACCTTTGACAACCCAAACCCTAGTGTTAAAGGGAGAGAGCACCACTGATTAAACAGATTGTGCTATAGGAAGTATTCAGATCTGAAGATAATACCAGTACAAACATTCTTCTTGTCTGTAAGAAGCTTCAGGCAAGGGACATGAAAATGGTTCTTAAAAAGTACAAGTGAGATGAAGCTCTCTTTCTCCCAGAGGTCTCTCTCTCTCTCTCAGTGTAAAAGACTACTAACCCAGAGGACTAAATTAACACTGCAGCCTTATAAATGGGACTTATAAATGTACTCATAATACAAATGTAAAACTTTGTCAAAGTACTTGAGGATCTCCTTGCTAAACTACCCTGGGGAACAAAGACTACTCAAACAGTAACATCTCTTCAAGACAGAAGGGCAAACTAGTAAGCAGCCTGTTACATCAAAGCATCAGGAGCCACCGTTTGCATGAGATGACAGGAATCTAGAACCATATGCATTTCAAACGTGAAGTAGACCCAAGAGCTGATGCTATGCCAGCATTGACTCCAAGCAAATACCCATTTAAATTTGCCCTTGCATTCCTTCCTACAGGACTGCAATTCCCACTGGAAACAGCAAGATGGAAAAGAGCAGATAACCCCTGTGTAACTTGAGCAACTAGACCTAGAACAAAATGGGCTATATGCCAGAACACATGCTTGCTTCTTCCTGATGCTTTCAGCATGAAGTAACATTGCTGCTGGTGTTCCTACAAGAGGTACAGAAGGCTTCACTAAGCTTTCACTAGCCACCAGTCCTGAAAAGCCTCACCTTCTGCAAATGAAAAAATGCATAGTAGACAGCATTTCTATTTCCTGTGTTAGAGGAATCCACAACTGATAACGGTATTAGAAAATAAATGTAACCACTCAGATTTACACAGATATGGATGCAGTCAGAGAGGTTTTTGAGCTTTTGTTTGTTTTTTAAAGTTCCATCCACATTCCCACACACTTTGGAAGGGGGAAGGCATAACAGAAAGATTCCAGATTCCAAGGAACCCATGGATTTAGATAAACAAATGCCAATTATCTTAATCAGCATAAGATTGCAAGTCTGAACAAAAGTTTCACTCTCAGAGCACACTCTTTGCTAAAGCAATAAGAACAGTCAGAATGACTGTCAGAGGTAGAAAATGATAGCTTCAATCCTGAAAAAACAAGTTAAAGCTAAAATAAGTATTTATAAACATTTGTCCAGAAAAAAAGGAAAAATGTTCTCCTAACAGCTGAAGCTGAGCAGAAAAGGAGCCTCAGGGGTGATGAAAGCAGATACAGAACCTACAAACTACTACTACAATACTGCACTGCATTCCAAGAACAAAATGACTTAATAAGCAATTGGGGGGGGGAGGGAAATCAAAGGGGAAAAATACACCAACTCTAACTCTTTTCTAAAGTTAGTAGTTCTTTCAATGTTTTACTATGTTTATATTCATTAGGGTTTGTGCATTTAACACAATCTATTTCAGAATTTAAACTTCTGAAACTCAGGAGTGGGGGAGAAGCAGAATACCTTTTCCCTACGCACAGCATGTCCTAAACTGTTCCGAAACCTTTAAGGCTTTTCTAATTTAGAATTATTTTGACCATTTAAGGGTTTGGTTTGGGGGTGAGGGAGAGGTATTGTTTTGTTTGTTTGTTTGTTTTAAAGAAAGGGAATTAATACATATCTACAGTTCAAGATTTTCTTACCCAGTATGTCTCCGGATTGTGTATTACAGCTGTGTTCCTAAGGGTACTGTCAGATGCAGAGACGTATGTTAATCTGCTCATGCTAGGACTTGAGTAAACTGACTGAGGTAGTACGCTTTCTTTGCAAGAAGATTCCTCATAACGTGATGTGCAGGTAAAGTCAGTTTCAGACCTGAAAAACAGATTCGAAGTATGTCAGTATTAGAATATATTTCTAATGCTGCCCCCAAGAAAATCAATGCTACACATTAGCTATACTATTCTAAAAATCAACTTGCTTAGCCATTCTGTTTAGTACAGTCAGTAGAAATGAGAAATCAGCTCTCAATTAACCTTTAGAAGTTCTGGCTTTGATGTACATAAAACTCATTTTCATTAGATATAAATCCGTAAGGCAAAGCATCAGAGTTCCACAACTGAACTCAGACACTAAGGTCACAGAAACAACACAACAACTTATCAAAAGAAAAAAGGTGAATCAATATACTTATATCTAACTAGATGGAAGAATGTCAAATGAAATCATTCAAAAACCCAGGCATCACACATTAGTATTTCCTATTCACTGCTGAGATTCTCTTCATTACACATACCTGAAAACATGGGATCTCTCACCACTTTGTCGAACAAGAAGAGATAACGTGAAAACAATTAAAGTCACTGACAACTTTAACTGGAAATCCTAATGTCTATATAACATGCTTGCAAAAATACACACACTTTGCACATTTTAACTTCTGAGAAATGCCAGACAGCCTGTAATTCTAATATCATGTACAACACACTAACTGTAGTTAAATATCAAACAGTGAATTTAAAAGTTAAGGCAAAGAAATCAGTTGCCTCATCTTTTTATGAGAATGTATATAGCCATTGGCTACTGGCAATGTTTATACATTTAAGACTACACAACCAACTTAGTTGTAATCTTACAGTTTATGTAACACTTATTGTTATGGGAGCTTATTTAAAAAACATTGCCCTTTCAGTTGCTAAGAAAGCCTTAAATCTTTGACACAAGTTGCAGTTTCAAAATATGAAGTGGTCAAAAGCAATACAAATATTTCTATCCATCCTCTCTCACAACAAGCAGCGGTATGAATCAGAGAACCAAACTGAGTGCAATGCTTGTAAGTTTAAAAAACACATCTTCATTGGTCTATACAATGTCAAGCTTTGTTATCATATAATTAACATCATAAACCCCAACCAAATAGTTTTATCTGTAATAGATGAATTACACTAGAACAACAATTAATAAATATGGGATTTTACAGCTCTATCAACACAAAGTTTTACGTATCTGAGGTATATGACTAGCTAACAGGCTGAATATTTTGTATTCTTGCATTACTGGATAATCCTGAGCAGAAACAGCAATGTTCATATCAGGCATCTCTGTCTCATCAGGCCAGTGAGGAAAATAAAAAGTTAACAATTGCTTAAGACTGCTTCCCCATACACATAATAAAAGCAAACAGAAAGCTTAGGCTAACAATGAAGTCTTAGCCTAATAAAGATCTCCTACAAACTGAGATCAAGGTTAACATTCAAACTAAAACTGGATCCATCAAAAATCCTCATGAAGCATTAATAATTCTTATAACCTGCACCAAAAAATTTACCCTGAAAATGCTGTTCCAGAAGTCTCACTAGGAGAAGAGTGGATTAGTGGTGAAGTTGAAGGTCTGAAGCTATACTGCTCATCCTCTAGAGGCTGCAAGTCACATTCAGGTTGAATGGGTTTATGCTCTGGTAAATAAACAGAATTTAATAACAGTATTTATTTAAGTACAGGGAACAAGTCTACTGTCAAGAAAAGCCTTATCAACAACTTGTTACACTTACATAGGTTTACTTACCAGCACTATTCTGGGAAGTTGGGGAGAGCTTCTCAAAAGTTACATGTTTCACGTTCCCACCGCAAGCAGTACTGGCATCTTTGTTTCTCTTCTCTATTTTTGCATTTTGCTTCTTTTCGTCATTGTTCAACTTCTGCGTAGGCTTTGCTTTTGTAGGACTTACCAAGACACATTTACTGGATTGCTTGGCAGGTTTTAAGTTGCTCAGTGACAGAGTGTCTCCCGTACTACTTTCCACCAAATCATTACATGGTTCAGGAACAGCATCTGTTGCTTTATCTACTGTTTCTGTGTCTTCCCTGATACAACATCTACTACTGAGATCGTTGGTCTGATAAGCAAGCGGACTTCTCTGTGCCGCTTCCATTTTTGCTGCTAAAGGAATTCCACATGTCTGTGCTTCATTTCCAGTGGGTGAGGTTTGAGTATCAAGCATATCTGATCTAAGATCAGCATTCACTGACTGTAAATGTTTAGTATTTACTAAATCTGACAACTTTTCTGAATATTTAACACTATTTGCAGTTACATCTTCAGGGTTGGGAACACTAGACAGACTTGAGAAATTCTGAATATCATTTCCTTCATTAAAATAATCCAGAAATTGCTTCTCTATTTCTTGTTGCTTGCTATGATTATTAATCAAGTCTTCTGCAAGAGTATCCTTATTTTTATCTTTACTCAGTAAAAAGGTATCAGGCATAAGGTTCTGTACAGATGCTTCATGTTTCACAATACCCTCATATTCACTTTCATGTCCAATCTCATCTGTTTTTTTGAGGTATTTTTCCATATCAAATGCACTATTTTCCACATTGCTGGATAAGACCTGATTAGCAGAGCGTTCTGTCTCTTTAACAACTCCAGGAAGGAAACATGTTCTTTTACTTTTATTAGAAAGTGCCATCATCATAGCAGCTAGCTGGGAAGGATCAGCACTGGAGGAAGCATTAGCAATAGCAGAGGCAATTGTGCTAATACTCAGGACAGAGTCAGAGCGATTAGATAAGCCATCTTCAAACTTGTCTTTATGAATTCCATCCTACAACAAACCAAAATTAGTTAGGTACCAAATTAAGAAATTTCTGTTTAGTGTTTTGGTTTTTGTGTTTTGGCGGTTGGGGTTTTTTTAAGTTATCTTGCATTTCGGTATATAGTAACATATTAACATTTCCAGTTGTCACATATTTAATCAACTGTCAAGAAGGAATACTGCAATAGGCGTTATACTCATTGTACTGATTTTTTTAAGTCTACTCCATAATTTTTTTTTTTAAAGATTAAATAAAGATTGCCTGCTAGGAAGCCCTAGTTCCCGTAAAACTTTTAAAATCTGAGGGAAGTGATCGTGCCCCTGTCCTCGGCACTGGTGAGGCCGCACCTTGAATACTGTGTTCAGTTTTGGGCCCCTCACTACAAGAAGGACATTGAGGTGCTGGAGCGGGTCCAGAGAAGGGCAACGAAGCTGGTGAAAGGCCTGGAGCACAAGTCTTATGAGGAGCGGCTGAGGGAACTGGGGCTGGTTAGCCTGGAGAAGAGGAGGCTGAGGGGAGGCCTCATCGCGCTCTACAACTACCTGAAAGGAGGTTGTAGCGAGGTGGGGGGCGGTCTCTTCTCCCAAGTAACAAGCGATAGGACGAGAGGAAATGGCCTCAAGTTGCGCCAAGGGAGGTTTAGAGTGGACATAGGAAAAATTTCTTCACTGAAAGAGTGGTCAAGCATTGGAACAGGCTGCCCAGGGAAGTGGTAGAGTCCCCATCCCTGGAAGTATTTAAAAGATGTGTAGATGTGGCACCTGGGGACATGGTTTAGTGGGCATGGTGGTGTTGGGTTGATGGTTGGACTCGATGATCTTAGAGGGCTTTTCCAACCTTAATGATTCTATGACTCTAAAATGTTTTAATTCAGTTGGAAGAACTGGCAGTAAAATACCATCAGGAACAAACACAGCAGAGAAGAAACTACCATGACCAAATACACAGTATCTTCCCAGTTAACTTTAAACCATCTGCCTCTCTACAAGGGGAAGACAAAGCTATTTCTACAGTTTTCTCTGTAACTAAAGTTTGATTTCTTCTTTAGTTTTCACATTGGCTATTCTTAGCAAAGGGCATGGAGTAAGTAGACAGTCATGTCCAGACCACAATCTCCAGCCACCTCTCTTAGATACATATACATTCAGGAAGAAAAGAAAACATCTGTCCTATTGTAGATACGCATGCATGTCTTCGTAACGTCCTTATAAAAAGACTGACGAAGTATGGAGCAGATAAGTGGTCCATGACTGGACTGAAAACTGGCTGCTCACCGGGTTGTGATCAGCAGCACAAAGTCCAGCAGGAGGCCAGCCCCTTGCTAGTGGAGTACCCCAGGGATCAAGACTGGGGCCAGTACTGTTCAACATCTTCATTAATGACATGGATGACGGGGCAGAGTGCACCCTCAGCAAGTTTGCCCATCATACAAAATTGGAAAGTGCAGTTTATACACCAGGAGAGTGGGCTGTCATTCAGAGGGACCTCAACAGGCTGGAAAAATGGGCTGAGAAGAATCTCACAAAATTCAACGGGAGCAGCACCTGGATAACCACATGCACCCGTACAGGCTGGGGACCAGCCAGCTAGAAAGCAGCTTGGCAGAAAAGGACTTGCGGGTCCTAGTAGACATGAAGTTGATCATGAACCTCCAATGCGCTCTTGTGGCAAAGGATGCCAACAGCATCCTGGGCTGGAGTAAGAAAAGAGTTGCCAGCAGGCTTAGGGAGGTGATCCTTCCCCTCTACTCAGCACTGGTGTGACCACATCTGGAGTGCTGTGTCCAGTTATGGACTCCCCAGTACAAGAGAAGACATGGACATACCAGAGAGTGTCTAGCGAAAGGCCACAAAGATGAGTAAGAACTTGGAGCACCTGTCATATGAGGAGAGAGCTGGAATTGTTTAGCCTCAAGAAGACAAGGCTCAGGAGGAAATCTTATCAATATGTATAAATACCCGATGGGGAGAGGAGGGGGGTGGAGAGGAATAAAGAAGATGGACCCAGACTCTTCTCTGAGATACCCAGTGAGAAGAAAGGAGGCAATGGGCACAATTTTAAATACAGGAAATTCCGTTTAAACATAAAGAAAAGATTTTTAATGATCAATCACGGGAACAGGTTGCCCAGAGAGGACCCAGAGAGACTATAGTCTCTATCCTTGGAGATACTCAAAATGTGACCGGACCTTGATCAACCTGCTCTATTTGACCTGGCTTTGAGCAAGAAGGGATGGACTAGATGATCTCCA
>NW_009195885.1:0-19364 GCF_000690835.1 Fulmarus glacialis | reverse complement strand
TTCTGCCCTCAACCATTCTGTGATTTGTCTGTGTTTTGAGAACATTTTAGCATCCATATTAGACTGAGGATGACCTAAACTTATACAAGTTGAGGGCAGGGTAGATTAGAATCTGGAAATACATTATCAAAACCCCAAATTACTCATTTTTTATCTAGAACAATAGGAATAAGGATAAATTAGAAAGAAAAGCAATTATGGCAGTCCACAGTCAGATGAGTGATCCAACCAGTCCTTCTGCATTTAAGTCTGCAGCCTTCATCATTTGATCAGCTAAACGAAGTCAAACTTGCTAGCTACTGACTCCTTTCAGTGATCATGTAGGAAAAGGGCTGTTTCTGTAACTGAATGGGTATGTATGTGTTCTGCCTGATCAGAAAAAGAACATGACACGTTAAAGCAGAGAAGGTAGGTGTCTAGGATTACCAAATTGAAAATACACCTTTTTCAGATTTACTTCACATCAATATTTTCTAATTTTATCAAGTAAAAGACTTTATTCACATGCTAAAGACAAGTTGTTTCATTTAAAAAAATAGAAGGGGAAGACAAAACTGAAATTCAGAAACCTGATCACAGAACATCAATAGCCTAGGAATCTCTGAAAAAACTATGGGCTGACAGACCAAGCAACTCCAAAAGTGAAGTGGGGAGAAAAAGGAAAATGAGATGGTGATAGTAACACCTGACTCACTACAGGATCATGGCATTCTAATGAAACTATCCTAACAAACAGTGGCACCTGCTAGGATTCAAATGATCAATATAAAAAGCAATGAGCTGATATGAAAGTTCAAATTTAGCCATATTCAAGGCAACAATAATAACTGGAGTTATTTGAACTTTGTTCAAGTTCATAGTAGCACTTAATAGAAAAATACAAGAGAAATACCTTTGCTTTACTTTTGGTAGCAGCTTCTATATTAATGCTTTTATGTATTCCAGATGTATTACCCATCCTATGCCATGCACCTTCACAGCTGGTAGAATTTGCATGTTCTTTTGTTTGTGCTTCTAAGTCATCTAAGAAGAAAAAGACAGGAAATTAACTTACAGTAAATTGTCTGAACACCTGCATTCGTGGGATACACATGCTCCTTTAATGCTCTATCGAAAAAAGAGCTGTTACAATGGCACAAATCCAAATACTGCAACATCAATTGTTTCCTGTACAGTACTCAAAGTTTACATTCAAGTCACAAAATTAGACGGCATTAAGAATACCATGCTCACACTCTTCACATTTTATTTTCAGGTAGCTTATCATATTAGCACAAGCTAAACAAACCTTTTCATAAAATGGTGTTTGCAAGGTAATATGAACATAGACAAAACTCCAGGAGAAAATTAGAAGAGTTAAATCTGAGTAAAGCCAATTTTCTTATGCTGGAGACAGGGTTTGACTGAGTTACACAGCAGTGAACTGCTGATTTCGATGGAGTATGTTTAGGAGGGACAGGTATGTTCCTGAAACCATCAAAGCCACGAATAATCTTCTTGATTAGGAGATCAAACCCAGACTAGGAGGTATTGTTCATATGAGATCTAGAGGCTACGATTTCAACAAACAAGTTCCTGCTTGAAGGAAAACATCTGGACTCTCTAGAACACTAAAACCAGCTTTTAAAGATGCTCTGATTAGTGAGAAAACAAGCATGAAACAGCAAACATTATTGGTTTGGGGTTTTTGGTGGGGAAGGGGGGTTGGGTTTTGTTTGGTTAGTTTTTTGTTTGGTTGTTTTTTTCTTTTTTTTTTTTTTTTTTTTTTTTTTTTTTTCTTCTTTACTTCTGTTCTTACAGTAGATATTTGGGGTTTGGATATACTTTGTATTTCAAGTAACACCCTCCTCAGGTTGCTGACTTCTCAGCTGCCTCTCCATCTGCTACTCCTTAAGCAGGAATTGCATACTGGTACTGCTGATAAAGATTATTATTGCCAGTACTACTGAAAATCAGATGGCAGTAACTATTAATATCTTGTCCACAAAGTGACCCAAATACCTATTTTCTCTAGCATTTATAGCAACCCTCATATCAAAAGAACTGCAGAGCACATTAGGGTATTCTTCTATTACTCAAAGCAACAATTATAACTATAATTTAATTGAACAGAGGTCATGAACTCAGTGAACTCCTGGTATTTTTTGACAAAAATCCAGATTACTGTATAATGAATTTAAGCATACTAACACTAGATTTTTAAAAAAATAATAATTACAGACCCTTTAAAAATATTTGCAAGGTCTCAGCATGAGGAAAATTACAGCTGTAAAGCTGTTTCAAGGAAGCGACTCCATAAAAGCCTGATGGATATTTTTCACCAATGCAAAAAAGCATATAAGGCACTGCACTGACTGTACAAGCAGGTTCACAAAGATTGATGTTGCCACAGTTCTATCAAGAGCAGTAGAGATGCTTTAAAATGCACTCATCCTTTCCTAAACATACCTTATTAAGTTGACAGGCGTATATATGCACCAAAATGCATGCTGTGATCTTTACATATAAGATTTTGGAGGAATCTCCTAAATTATTACTTTAAGTTAAGCAGATATCATGGGAGTGTAAATTTTTTTTCTTTTAGAGATGGCAGGAAAAAACATAGACTGTGTTTATGCACACATTGTCAGCTCAGCTATAACCTAAATTGTTTTCCTTCTTTCCTTATATCCTCTATACCTGTATGAGCAAACAGACCAATTTTCTGGGGTTGGTTGCTTGTTTGTTTTTTGGCAACACATTTATACAGCTTTTTCAACAGGAAAACTCTGAACAGACTTTAATTATTACAAAATATTCTGGTAGTTATCCAGTATCTGGAAATGCTGAAATATCTAAGACAATTTAGGGTAGTACTTAGTATTAGAATGTTCCCTCTTGTAAGTGTTTAGGTTCTGTGTTTTTCTGGGGGAAGGCGGGTGGGGGAGGTGCTCACAGCAAAAAAGATATTTGGTAAATGAAAACTAGAGTCTTTCTATCATGGATTACTCTTAATAGTCTTTAATAGCTATATACAAGTAATTCTTAACTACTGTTATAAACACTGTCTAGGGCTGACCCTTCTGTTCTATAATTACCTGGAAACACCTCAGACAACTGCGAAATCTCTTGGCCAGTGTCACCTCCCGATGAATCAGATTGCCTTAGCAAAGCAACAGGTTGCCTTTTCTTCGGAGATGTAATGTAGTAACCAAAAGATGGCTATAAAAGAAAAAATTACCCCAGAATACAGCATGAGTAAATTTAATCATTAATAAAAAGGTTCAGCGGGCTTGCAAAGCAGTTTCAGCCACAGTGCCTCCCTAGTTGGTGTTTGGTTCTCATACCACTGAGAAATAACATATGCCTCCTAGCATTGCAAATGCCTAATCCAAACACATACACTTCCAATATACACATAAAATAAACTTTATACCAGTTAGACAAAAGAAAGTACATATGCTCTCATCATCTCTGCCTGGAGGCATGCTCTGCCATTCAGCCTCTGAATGCACCAGGACCGAACATGCCAACTCTACCAATTCACCAGGACACGACTGAATTACACAAGCATATTTGACTTCTTCCTCCCACTGTACACACCTACCTGCCTTTTTTTTTTGTCTGCAACACAGATGAGATACTGTCTACCAACATCAGATAAGAGAAGAGACAGGTATCAGATAGATGCAAGAAGCATACAGAAGTATGTTATTAAGTTAAAGTCTAGATGAATACATTTTTTACTGAAGTCAGGCATTTCCCTAGATAGCACATCAACTATCAACGGCTGTTCAAAGATACTCTCACTGTTCAAATACCCCTGTCTGAGCAGCATTTCATTCAATTACTAAGTGGATCGTTTGCTTGGACCTCCAAAGTGCACCCTGTATATGATGTACTTTTCTCTCTCTAATCCTACACATAATCAGTTTCTGACCAAAAGGTGAAGATCGAGGTTCATCAATAACACCAGCCAGCCCTTCACATCAGAAATTCCAGATGGGAAACAAAAGCCAATCCAGACCTGTCACACGTAGAGAATTTCCTTCACAAGTGAACTTAAAAAAGTAGTTCTCAGAAAGAATTAGTTACAATATAAAAAAAAACAAAAGTAGTGCTAGCTGTTGTTGTTCTTGTCCTTTCCTTGTGTCTTAATATTAACGTTAAGATACATACCCGTTTCACATCACTGCCTCCACCAAGACAACCAAGAGCTTCAGATCTCTGACCAAAGAACTCCCCCAAAGACAAACGTAAATAACTGGCATCTTTATCAAGATCAGATGTTCTCAGCAGAATGCAGCTATTGGCAGATTTCCATGAAGTATCTGCTAATTCAGATGCATTTACTATGTCTACTTTTTCCACCTGCAGACAAAGACATTTCAGAAGTTGTAACTTGCAAATAAATTAGAGAACTATTCTGTTTACATTGAAGTAATTAGTTACCTGCACAAGTTTGTGTGCTTTCTCAAATTCTTCCTGATCTTGTGCAATCATAGCTGCTGCTTCAGCTTAAAACCAAAGAGAACATTTATTAAAATAAGGCATAAGTTATTAAGTCCTGTCATTACTATTTTGCATCATTAAACTGAATTTTGAGGGACAGATACCGCAATATTTAATTCTACATCTGAGAAAGTTTGGAGTTATGACAGTTTTGACACACTAGGAGTTATTCCATCCCATTATGGTGAGAAAAGTTCGAATGAAATTCATTTTAAAAAATTACTCCCTGGATCTTTAGGATCCAAAGTAAAATCAGCGTTTAGCTAACTAACTTAGTGGTGAATAAAGAAAGCCTCTTATAGCCTTAGCCCCAAACCAAACTATAACTTTTCAAAGGTTATGCTACCCATACTAGCTAGAATTGAGCATCATGTGGCTACTTCCGAACAAACTTTTACTACATTTGGTTTTGAAAATTTCACCAAGGTGGTGCCTGTGAATTGGAGCAAAAGAAACAGACTGGTCTGTACCAGCTCATGAAATACCTGTGCAAATTAATTGGCCAAATAAATCAATACTTCTTTTAAATTCAAATGCTTGTACCATTTTCACAATTACCAATTACAGAGCAATGAACACTTAAAGTCTCTTCAACAAAATGATGTGAAAAACTGCTGATCAAGAGATACTGTGATACCACCTTATTTCAATGTTAATGTATCATTAAGCCCATCAAAACTTATAAAATATGTGGCTTTGTACACACAACATCCCTAGTCATAGAGGACACATGGCAAATGGAGGAATAAGTCAAGAATGGACACAAGCTTGCGAAGTGAATACAGCTGTTCATAAAATTACGTATGGGAAGTCACAATACATACTCTGAGGAAAGAAACAAAGTTGGAATACATCTTTATTGAGCAATCCAACTGCACTTCTTAAACACAACCTAGCACTATCAATGACACATTATTATATCTGGCTTAACTCTAAGTCAATATCAGTTCTTCCTTAATCCTCTGTATAAGCCATACAGCTCTCTGAACACTTCCTAAAGCACCAAACTCTGTCAAGTGAGCAATCCTGCACTATTCTATACAAGAATACACTGTGTGGACAGTTTGCTGACAGAGGTAGACATGTCATAAATGAGACTCAGAAGCATCAGATGTAACATTTCCTTTCTGTCCCTACAAATAAAATCTCTCAGGTGTCAAGCATCACACTTGAGCACTGCAAACAGACAAGCAAACTAGCAGCCAGAAGAATGCTAACCACATTGAATCTGTAAGCGCACGTCTTCTATCATGTGAACAGGTAAGCCAATCAGTTCAAAAGCAGAATTCCTTTAAAAATCTATCAGGTAGGAAAAGGCTAAACAGCCTTGAAAAAATTTACAACAGTCAAATATTCTAACCACTCGACAACCCGAGTCTGAGATGCAGGAAAGTGTCTGAAATATCCTGGCATTTGAAAAATACTGGAGGAGCGCTGCTTCACTGACATACTAGATAGGGAAGTTTCTACCAAATTGGATCATATTTGCTTGTTCCAGCAGAAAACCACTTCAGTGTTGAAAAACACTATTTCAACCAATCAACCCTGTTTGATCACTCATTCAAAATAAACAATTCTAGACAGCAACATATACAGTATTCTCTTTGAAAGAAAGAACAACCTTGAGTGGACCATGAACATCTTTAGAATATATTTGCCCATCCATATGTCTAGTTTAGAAACTAGAAGAGACTAGGAGAAATACTGTTGCACACATTGCTTGAATCTGTCTAGTAAAACAGATGACCAGATGACATTTTGGTGTTAAGGAATTGTTTTGTTTACGGTACTACGTGCATATTATCCAAGCCTGTATGACAAACATACAGACTCTCATGCAGATCAGTCTGAGACAGCTTAAGGAAAACAAACAACTTTAAGTAAACAGAGGTTCAAGCAGCCTGGAATTTGTTAGAAGATGAGAGTCCAGTAAAGCCCCTCAATAAGCTCCAACATTTTTCAGTAACGGTACCATCTTTCAGCATCAAGACATTCCCAAAGGGTTCACAAAAAAATCACCAGCTAGTGAATTCAGCAGCTCTTTTCACATTCCAGTTGACTTTGTAGTCATTTCTTGTTTACAGTTATTTCCTGTCTTATAACCATCATGCAATACAGAATGACTACTGTTTCATCTTCTTGAAAGAAAGGATAACAATAATTAAAGTCCAAAGGAAAAATTGTGGAAATGACAGCTACAGGAGTTACTTTTGCTCATACGATAAGTACCAGTGACAGATGTTAGAATGCTTTTTGAAACAAAACCGAAGACTCTTCATGTGAAGAGTAGGAAACATGGAAAGAAGCTGTCAATTATAACTAACGATAATATTATAGGCTACTATCAACATCAGCTTTCAAATAATTTGTAGTATCTAAAGTCTGGAGGCTTTGCAACACCAAATACTGATTTGTTCAAGTGAAAAAAAAAACAAATAGGAAGATAGATTACTTAACACTATTACAGATAACAACAGCGAACTAAAAACGAACAAGACTACATACATCCAGTAATGAACTCCTCATTTATATCATCTTCAGACAGATTTAAATCTTGTTCTTCATCAAATGAAGTATAATATGCAAGATCAGTCACCCATTTGCCCTCTTCATTTTGATAGACAATGCTGTGTGGTAAATCACCTGAAAGATATATCAAATGCTACACTGTTGATAAAATAAAAAGGAATATGGCAAAGTCTCTTAAGTTTAGATTAAGGAGTTCAAAAAAAGGGTAGCTCAAGTTGCTGCAACTGCAAGCTTAAACTAGTTTCATAACCAAATAAACAACAGTTAAGAGCAATATACCACAGTCAGTATTTTTTAAAACAAAAACAAGTCAAAATTTATTCATGCTACATTGGTTTTTATTACCAACTTGCACAACTAAAGAAAAATGCATAGCTTATAATTTTTATTTCTTCTTCCATGCAATGAAGTCTGGTCACAACTGTATAGACGGATTATATCTAAAGGAACCTACCTTTGTCTGTTGTAGCTAAACTTATGTTCTCACAGCTGTCTGCAGTAGGAGACAGGTAAGTATCAGCAAGACCTACTTCACATCCAGTTGCATCTGTTTGAGGTGCATTTGCACTAAGAAGAACTTTAGGAGTGGTGTAGTGCCCCAAAATTCCTCTTGCTGTATGTAGTACTTCTGCATCAAAAGAAGCAGCCTGACACTCAGAGGACTGTATTTCTTGCTTTGGAAGGACATCCGAGACATCAGCTTTATGGCTGTTCATGCACTGAAGATACAGTGAATCTAACCGCAACTCAGCAGCAGTGCAGGAATCTAGCACATCTCCAGTAGTCATGGAATTCTTAGAAAACAATAATCATTTTAAAAGTGTCAGAAGAGCAGTTGTTAACTGTTTGTGTTAATAGTTCTAGGTACAAAATAGTCCAAGTTAACTGTGTATGAAAAATATGTCTGAAAACAAAGTGATGTTATTAATTTTTTGTAAAGAAAGTTTGGGTTGTTAGTTCAATCTCTGAGTTAGTTTCAAACGCACTGCCACCTTCTACTACAGTCTTACTCTATATGATAAACAGAAATTTAAATGACAATTTCATACCAGTTGCCATACTGCTCTGGGCAGCATTTCTCTCTGCACAGGACATCCAGTTATCCCTTGATTTTGTGAATCTTCATCACTAGCATTTCCAGAGTCTACTCCTGTCACAGCCTGGTAAGTGTCAGGAACCTGAAAGTTCTCCTTTTAAAAAAAATGAAGATTTAAGTTACACTAGAACAGATATACCAAAGAAAAAAAAAATTAACACTACAGTTGTATTTACAATGTTAAAAAATTCTCTAGTAAAAAGATTATCATACTTTGTTCGCTCATGTGCCACTGCCAGAGGCACCTCTAGCTGCCAGCACCACCACCAAGGACAATAGTTCCTGGCTATGCCAATCCATGCATCTGCCTCCAACGGCATACACAGCAAGAAGATGGAGGATCTCTTCTTATTCCTATTAAATCTTTTCATTCCCTTTAACAAGGGCACCATGCTACTCCTCTTCCCCTTCTGGTTGACCCACTGCTGGATGAGGACTCCAAATCCAACTCAGAACCTGTTGTACCTACCCCACTGCCTATCTACAATGGCAGTGAAGCAGGAACATCTTACACAAGTAGAGAAGACCTGAGGTCAGACAGCAGAACTGTGTTATTCTCACTCTTCAGACAACCACCTATTCCTTTCTTCACGTACAGCCGTCGGTCAGCAACTGGCAGCCTATGCAAACTGCTTTTACAGGGTTAACATATCACTTCCCACAGCTTAGAAACTCTGATGTCAGTTGGGAAATTTCTGAAATTTCAGAAGCTACAGTTTATTTAACTGTTTAAATGAATCACACTTTCCCAATCTGGTCAAGCATGCAACTGCCAGGATCGCATCCGTCGTTGCAAAGCCAAGAAAACGGAAAAGCACTTAATTCCTGGCACTCTATTTGTAATGGAACCAACTGCTGCTCAAACTTAAACCTAAAGAGCCAGTTGCTGCTCTACACTTAACCTTTCTTACACTGACCACTTATTTAAAAGATTTATTTACTCGCCTGGAAAAACGAGTCTCTGCGATACTATATACTTAATAAAACCTTGGAGATTGCTATCCAAGATAACAAACCAGTAATCAAAAGGATTTTATAAACTAGTTGTATGATAGAAAATAAGTGCCAGCATGTTACCTGAATAGTTACAGAAACAAAAAATACAACAGAATCTTTTGTCAGTAGTGAATTAAATTTCTTTTCAACAAGTTTAATCACTGTCTTAAAAGAAAATTCCATTCTGTTTTTTGAATTTTGTTGCAGTTAAAACTGTAACTCTAATTAAGAATAGCAACAAGTTAAACTACTGAAAGCAGTTTGTCACAGAACCATCAGATTAAAATTAAGCAATTCCTACACAGACAATAGGACCATCTCCTGGATGCTACGAGCAAGTTACAAGCGAGATCAAAAGATGGCCTTAGTTTCAGTTCAGCTGACCAGCTTGCTGGGGCTGGAGGGGACAGGGTAAAGCAAGCATTTTATGGGTATTAGCTTTCTTATAGAGATTTATCTTTCATCAAAAATTCTTTGCATTCAGAGGCTGGTAATCAAAATTAAAATCATGCCATCACAAGACAACAGTACCAGTAGCGGCTTCTGCTTAATTACCAATGATATAATTTCTCTTAGTGGACTTGAGAGGATCCCAAATGCTTACCTACAAACATCTTACCATCTCTGACAATAAAAACCACCACTAGGAAGCTGAAAGGGGAAGCAAGGTGTATAAGAAACATTCATACCTTAAAGCGTTCAAGAAAATGTCTCAGAAGTACACTAAGTTCTGACCAGCACAAACAATCCAAAACTCTAAAAGCAATTTTTACTTTTGTAATAAGAATTAAGAAATGCAGTATTAAGTAGTCCAGCAGAAAAAGTCCATCTTCAAGAAATACTACGGATGCTATATTAGTTATTATAGGATTTCTCTGAGGACAAGTCTCCATCATCCCAGAGAAGGGACAGAAATCCAGGTTTAGGAGTTTCTTTGTTTTTTTTTTTTTAACCCCTTTGCAAGATCAAGTTACAGAATTAACAATGTTCTCTACCAGAGCTGCTTATCAGGAGAAAGGAGAAGATTATGCACAGGACAAAGAGGAGTGTGAGGAGCAGGATTAGAGAGGGATGGGAAACCTGAATGGAGGCTTGAATAAAAGAGACACCATAATAGGAAACTCTTCGGCTTCGCTGCAAGCCTTCCTGACTAATGCCTCTTGGGACAGCCAGCTACTTACCCAATTCCACCTTATCTCATAAACAACAAGACCTTCTCTAACAAGCAGATGAATCCGCTGCTAGCTCTGCACTACAGGAAAGAGGAAAATAAATACAAAAATAGCTACCTACCTTCTTTCCTTTTCCTTTTTTTTTTTCCCCCCAAGGAAAACCTTGCAGAGGGAACAGAAAAAGTCAGAAGCTCACTCAAACAGCTTTGTTTCTAGTTTAGAGCTGTATTTGCTATCTTTAAATTTAAAAAGAATCCTTTGCTGTACAGGCTACCTGTCGGACAATATTTGGGTTTGTCAGGAAAGAAATAAAACCCAGTTCACCCTGGCAGACAACCCTCAATTATGCTACCATGTTTAAGGGCCATTGGGTATGTTGAGCTTTGAACTTTACTTTAAACCTACTTGAAATAAGCCATTTTCAGAAAGCTTCAGCACTGTACAGCATTCCGAGAGTTTCTGTATGTCGACGTCTCCTCTTGTCATTTCTGGTTGTATCAGTTGCTCAAAATAGGCTTCTAGTTGGTTATCAAAGAACTCTTCATCATCAATATCATCATCTATTGAAACAGAAGAAAATATCCTATTCACCTTTCATGGACATTTTATATCACCTGACATATTATCAAAGCAACTTCATAATTTTTAATACATTGAGTCTCACAATATATTCACACAGTCAGAGCAGAATTATCCTGTTCTTCCCTTAAAATAATTGGGTCACAGAAACATGTAATTGTCTTACTCCGTTACTAGTGATATACAGCAAAACAAGATGACTATAAGCTAGCATGTTAACTCCCAGGCTGTCAAGTGACTCATCTTCCTTCACATGATCTATACACCACCACATTCCAATTAGCAAATCATATACATAATCATAAATTAAAAGTAAAATATATGTAGCATTTTTCAAACTTCACAGAAAGTGACTGAAAGCATAGTCCTATATTAAAATGGCAAAAAATGTTAAGCGCTATTACTAAGAACAGTACTATTCCTATCTGCCAAGTCAGAAGTTTTCCAAGACACAATTTTTCTTGTTTTGGGGCTGTTTTTTTAATTTGTGGGGTCTGGGAGGAGAGGAGAGTTTCCAGGGCTTTTGTTTGTTTGTTTGTTTTTAAAGATCCAAACATCAGTCAGCTTTTTAGGGCATGGTTAAATGCACTCTTAAAACCATTGTAAAACATATTCCGAGAAGTTTGACATCTTTACTTTTTATTCTTTTATCCCCAGGAAACAGTATCCTGTCTGTTTTTGCTTATAAAAAACATCCCAGTATACTCAAACAGGCCTTGCATTTATAAACTCACAACTATATTCTGTTTTCCACATAATTTAAGAAATGTTCATTTTCAGGTTGCTGGTGATGGTTTAAGAATTCTCCAGCGATTTTGCCTTTGTAGTATATTTCAATTCTTCTTCCCAAAAAGGAAATTTTGAAGAATCTTCTCAGTATTTCCTTCTGCCAGAGGTCTACACAATGCCAAGAATGTAGAGGAAAAAAGTACATATATACACACTCAGGTAAGTCGTTATTTTTGCATTCCCAGTTTTGCCAGTGGCCTGTACAAAGAGCCTGATTTACAGAAGCTTTTTTTCTCTTTCAGCAAAATGCGATTTAGTTGAATTGGAAGCTATGGATGCTCAGCAACTTTGATATTACAGCAAAGCAATCAGGATCTGTTACATTTGAGAGTCAATAAGTGAAAAATCCGCATCATGGCTCTGTTTCCACATATGATACTGGAGAAGGTGGAAGGATTACAGAAGGCTAAGTTTCTTCAATTTTTGAAAGAGGACTAATACCGATCCTCAGAACAAATGTGCACAGAGTGCTTTAAAAATTATATAAGGATTGGTTAGTTACCTGAATGGTAGCCAAATACCTACAATTCAAACTTAAATTAACAACAACACAAGAATTGTTTTAATCTTATTTACCTATGTCTTAATTTCTTCTTCATGAAACTGAAATAATGATCCACTATCTTCCAAATAATGAGGAAGTAGATTAATGTATTTTACCTCAGATACCAGAGACTTCCTCCTTATTTTTAGAACCACTCAGCTGCCAAATTTACACTGAATACAGAATTACATGATAAAAATTAGTACATTGCGCTCTGACCAGGAAAAATAAAAACATCAGTTAGCTTTACCTGTACTGGTGACAGTACTGAATAGACAAGTATTTCCAACTAAAGACTACCAACTCCTTAGGAGGGCAGATAAAAGTAATTCCATCCCCTTGGGTGGAAAAAAATAGTATCTTTACTCAGCAAACTATTAACTTCATTTTTATATGCTTAACGCACAAGTGAAGTTATGCAACGAGAAAGAACAACAAGACTTCAAAAGATAGTCATGACGTCTGTAGATATAACAGGGAGAAATCCAGTAACCCTACTTGAATGCAGGGCTGCTTGATCTCAGTAAACGGCAGTAAACCTATTTATCACTCTGCCTTCCTCATTCTTGGGGCATCTGAGGACGTACCCTATCATCCTTCAAGTTATGTGCAAAGTCAACTGCATTAATGCAGAAGAGCATGTTTCTCCTTCAACGGCAGCCACTGGAAGGGCACAGAAATTTCAAAACTCTTGTTTAGTTATACAGAACTTAAGCTCTCACTTTCATCCCTATGGGTAAACGAGACTTCCAACTTGGGTGTCATCCTGCATGTGCGGCATCTAAAGAGAACTGAAACTCAAGTAAAAGTTAATTCTAACTGCAAATACATGTTCTTCATCATAAAAGTTTATCTCTATTAATCTAAATTGAAACTGTAGCTAGGGTTACCACTTTATTAAATGAATGCCCACATTTCTACCTGTAGTTTTGATTCACATTAACTGAGGACTGTTATTTAATTTTTTAGGTTAAACTTCCAATTGTGATTTTCTCTGACAAATTCTATAGCCACCTACTCCTGTTACAGTTTTAAAACAGCCAGTTTCCCAATGAACAGTTTTCTTCAATACTCCTAATACTAGTTTTTGATCAAGCGTAATCCTATATTAAATACTTCAGTAAAGCAATACCTTTCTTCTCAAGTATGCAATGATGTTGTCAGAATTCTAGAGTCAACTACCCAGAGTTATAAATACACCTACCAGTGGAATCTTCTTCTGAGCTTGCAAGAGATGAGAGTTTCTCATTTTCCAAAAAACTTGAAAGGCTATTGCTAAGATGATCACTTGAGATTTCACCTTCTATCAGCTTTTCAGAAGGTTCAGATGGACCAACCTGTGGAAAGCATCCATACAGAAATGTTTCTAGGAGTTACTAGCTATCATATAAATTCAGTTAATAATAAACAATTAATGAGGTTAATAATATTCCAAAACTCTGCCTCACTTTTTTTTTTCCTATTTATCCCAGCAAACATTCTATTTCCCACGGACTTTGCCTGCTAGCTTCCAGAATGGATACATGCAAGAAATACAGGGACCATAAAGGGGAAAGAGGGAAAAAGCATCTGAATGACACCAAACTTAAAAAAACTCAAAAATAAAATACTGAACCATTGCATTAAATAGTTTACACTTGAAAAAATTGTCCCCCCATTCATTAAGCTGCAATCCCAACTTAAAAAGTACAAAGACAACTCTCAATAGTTTCCTATGCTGCTAAAACAGTGCTTTTTCAGAAATCGTACACCCAGATCAACCCTTTGTTGATAATTTCTTCAAATGAGCATACTAAATTACTTACAAAGTAGTATTTCAGCTGAAATCTAGCTAACTGTAAATATTGTATCTTTCATATACCTGAACGATTTTTAAAAACAGCACGATGTAACATCTGTTTTGGATTTCGTCTCACATTCTTTGTGATAAAACAGCTCATCTTTGACAGACAGCAAAAAAGTCAAAGTTCAGAAAGTAAAAAATTTGAAAGGGACTTGAATTATGGTTTTCAGATGACAGCCTATGAGCATTCAACTGCAACTCACTGACCACTGCAGCTTCTAGAAAAATCAAATTAAAGAGAACTGAATCAAATTACTAAATACCAGCTGACACATTAAGGAGCACATACTGGACAGCATCTGGCTGCAACCTAAGGCATATTTTCTGTAAGGGCCATGAAATCTCCCATTCCTGCCTCCCTTGTATCTCTGTGCCCATAATTGTCAGCTTCTCTAACACAGTAGATAAAAACAGCTCAAGCATAGCCCTGCCTGTCAATACCTGCAGCTATGTGCTACCTTTGGGATAGAGAGGAAAAAAAAAAAACCACCAAACCAAAACAAACCACACAGAGGCAGCAGGAAGATTGTGTTCTTACAAATGGTGCAGTTTTTAATGTTGAGGACACTGAAGAAGTAATCTGAACTAATATTCCTCCAAGCAATTAACAAGTACAGGGGCAAGTCAAATCAGGTGTATACTGTCTACTTCAATTTCCAAAAGCATTCAAAGAAGTTCCTCAAAAAGCTTTTCACTAAGCTAAACTACAATTAGGATAAAATGTAAGGTCTTTACATGGATAAAGAACTACAAGACAGCAGAGGGTAGGAGTAAACAACAATTTTCACAATTGAGAAAGATTCGGTGGAGTCATGCTCCCATGGTACTAATTATGTTAAGCAATCTGCAAAAAGGAGGCAAAGTGAGGCATGACACATTCAGCACACTAGCACTGTTACAAACTTAAGGGATACGCAACATAAGACAATAAACCCAGTTCAATTCCCTCCCTCCTCCTCTCACAGAATTAAGCCTAGTACAAGATTAATATTAGAAAACTTTTAATTTCACTGTATGTAAAAAAGATTTCACCTTGTTATTCTTACTTTCTGGAAGAAAACATATTCCAGTTGACAAATCTGGAACAAAAGAATGTAGTGTAATCAGTATTTTATTTTGCTCTTGTTATACTACTAAGTGCTAACTATTCTGTAAGATAGCAGACCGAACCTCTTGAAGATCTTGGCATACACCATAAAAATAATCCTGAAATGTACACTTTATCACAATACCAAAGTTTACATGTTCTTATAACAATGATCAAAAGTATCTGGGAGTAATTAAAAAGGCAGGGCTTCATCAGGGCTAGAATTGTAAAAAATATACAAGACAATTACTGCCTTAAGGATTTCTATAATGCAGTGCAAAAAAGTAAGGAGTCCCAAGTTGCACTAGCAGAAGTAGGAACAAGTGTTCTGTTCCACTGCTGTATTTCACCTATTGGGCCAATTCTTTTTTTGAATCACTTGTAAGCAGCTTCCATTTGTCGTTGTATTATACCCACCCATAATCCAACTGCAAGTCCCACAAGACAGAGGACATTTTACACATGCACATACAGATTTTAGCAGAAAAGGTTCTTAATTCTTAAATAATAGATGGGATTAAAAGGCAATTTCTGGACTAGAACCCTAAAACTTGAATAAACAAGTTAAAACCAATGAACTAAATACCATCAGGCACTATCAAGTCCAAACACCGGGCAGTCCCAGTTTTCCAAAGCATCGTGATTTTTGTTGCCATAGTTACTGCCACTTCCTCAAAACTACAATAATAAGTGACTGAAGTCAACACTTCACCATTAGAAGTGTGTTTCATAAAGACCCATTTATATCACAAACCATAATACTTTCTAATTGAGTATGCTCTCTATTAAATTATTAATACTTACCTCATGAAGACCTATGCAAATATTCAGATAAAGCTTAGAAAAGGGTAATGACTAGAAGTATGTATTTACCAAGTATATTTACTGAATTTTAAGGAACGAGCAGAACTTAATCACAGGACTGGCAGTAGCAAAAAACCCAAACAAGTTTAATATCAATAGCCGTGCTTTTAAAATAAGTTACAGAATATTATTTTGTTTCCACTACTCCATTCATACTTCAAAAAAGCATAGTTTTCACAGCAAGTATTCCAAACTACTTTTTCATGCATCATCTCACTAGAAAAGTAGGTTTCCAGCTTCTATAACTGCAGTTAAAGATCACCTATTACAGGTTGGAATACAGCAAGAAAATAGACTTTAGTTAAAATACAATCTCATAGACTTACACCTACTGAAAGAGAAGGGGTAGAAAACAACTTACATACACTTTTTCCACAAGTAAAGTTCCTGAAATTAATTCAGATTCCTACTAGTATTCTAACTATGGTATTTTATAGCAAACATTGTTTTCACCAGCTTCCTGTCTAGCTTTGTACTTTGGGGAGAAATCTAAGAACACAATGTCAACCACACAATTCCTCTGTTTTCAGTTTGTTCAAATCAAAGAGATTCTTTTTCAAAACCCATTTACACTATGCCATAAAACAGTGAAAGGGTTAAGAGAAGACATCTATAGCATAAAAAGCTAATTACACTGAGAATAAGTATAAAATTTTTCTCAAATTTTAATACCTTCCAATCGTTCAAGTGGCAATACCTCAAGTAAGGTATCTTGACTGCAATTTGAATGCTCAATGACATTCTGATCTTGCTCTCCGTATATTGAGTGGGATTCTTTCAAATCAACAGAAGTTGGCTGTGGTTCTTTAACTTGTATAGCAACTTCCCTAGAAAGAGAATTATTTCAATGAAAAAATCACTCAGTGAGATATATAGATCAACATTAGTATACAACATCTCTATATATAGAGATTTAATAAATTCTCCAATTTTAATGCCTGGTTAGAATAACCTTTGCAACAGCTTTCAAGACTTCCACTGCTTAGTAATGCTCTCCAAATTATTTCACTAACACTAGTTATTTCTTAAGAAATAGCAATCACTGAGGCTACAAGGAAGCTAAATTTAATAGAAATTGATGTTCCTTTCTGTATGCAAACTGCATGATATTTACTTGGAACAGATTTAAATCAGTGCAAACTATTATTCTCACACATGACATGAACCAGAAACATCAGCTTAATTCTACATTATGTAATGTAACCTAGGTAAATACAAGCCAGATTCAAATAAGTCAATTAATTAATCACACTTAGGAAATTTTTAGTGTGATAACAAAACAAAACACCATAGTTCAAAAAAAAAATCACTTCTAGATTCATTCCTGTCATGTACAAGATGCCCAATTAGTCAATTAAACAGCAGAACGCTGTTCACGTAGGGCTCTACAGCCTAAGTGGTAGCACTAAACAGGATGCTTCCACACAACCTGCCACTACCCCTCTACAGAAAACGTGGAAGAGCTGTTTTAGTAGCAAAAGCTGCCTTGGCTGCCAAACACTGTAAGCTAACAGGCTAATGCACAGCTGAGCTCTCCAGTTGCTGCCATCAAAAGGCCAATAGTAGAAGCTGCTGCTGAGGTGGGCAATTCAATTCTGAAGTATTCCATAATCAGCTTATAGTACATATAAATCTACATACTACATACTGGTATGTGCATTTTAGGACAGAGTTAGATTTTAACTATCATCTCACTTACATGTCATCACGAAAGCTGAGGGCAAATCTCCCCATTGGCTCAGGATCTGACTGATTACTGTGAGAAGATCCTGATGGAGGTGAATGTTTCTCTTCTAAATAGGATGCACAGACATCAGAAAGCCTGTAAAGGTGGGGAGGAAAAACACACAACAGAATCATTCTAATATGCACCTCTCCTGTATTCCAAAGAATTGCGGGGGAGGGGGGGGAGGGGGAGGAGGAAATCACATTGATGTGATGATGATCACATCTCCTATAAGTTCAATTATTTGAATATTTTAGCATTTTCTAGCCAATCTGTATTTACAGGTACACATATGTACCCAGAATGATTCTCTCCAGTCTTCTGTAGTTCTTTAGAGAAACACCACATCATCATTTTTAGTGGCTAGTGCTGTCCCATTTGGAACACACACTTCTGGAAAGACAGGGTATAAAAGTCTGATCTTACTTCTTGTTAAGTCATGGGGCAGCAGGTAAGTGAGCAAAGGCTTCCAATTGTTACTCTTTGCTCTACTCCTTGCTGAACAAATCATTATAAATTGTGTTAAATTTTAATTCGCATCCATAACACTAGTTCTTACACTACCCTTTCTAAAATGAGCCAGATTCAGGTAAGTTAAATGAACAGTTAACAGAGTTAAGAGAACACACATGTAAAAAATATATTACTCTCTATATGACTTCAGACTTCAAGAGTTGAGTTAAAAGAAATTTTATTGTTACCTTATCAGTCTAAAAACTAAATTCCTCTTTTAGAGGATGATTTTAATAAAAGTTAAGTACTTATGAGTTATGAATGTAATGCAGATTTTTCACTGCTAATACAATCAATCCTATGTTTGCTGATTAGTATGCTACTAATTTGTACATACTTTTATCATCTACCAAATAATCTGTCAAAAGAATTTTTCCTCTCCAAAGTGAAATGTTTCAAACCAGTCAATTGTTTTTTGTATGATTAAGTGCTATTAACCGATAGTCTCACCTATTGTCACAGCCCGTTTTACTCCTGGCAACAGTTGAAGCAGCAACAGGTAAGCCAGGGTTTGAGGAAATAGTAACATTTTCAAAAATGACACTTGCACTGCTACTCAGTGAATGGCCCAAGAAGCTTGGAAATGTCTCATCGGCAATATTTCTGAAGTCTTCCATCATCAAGCTGCTTAAAATAGCACTCTGCTTGGCAACACGATCAGCCCTGGTCCAGCAGCATCTGAAAGTAAGAATAAAACAACTAGACAGTTACACAAGTCACAGTAATGCTGTCAAAAACACGTTATTTATACATCACGGCCAATACTCTTTGGCAATCACCCCACTTCACCCACAAACGTGCTTAAAAATTATTTCTGGTCCTCTCCCTCCCAAGCCTTTTGCGGGCCACAGAGTTTTATAGCCTTCTTGGACTTTCTAAAAAGAGCAGCACTCCTGCAAGTTACAGTACCGACGCTGCAAGACGTGCCAACCTATATTTAGCCTGTAAAGCTGCTTGGACCCAGGCAGCCTTTCCACAGCAGCCAGCACCTGGGGAGCTACAAACTCCGTGACGCGATCATCTCGGGCCGCTACTCGGCAGGCTGAAGCCCAACGCTACTCATCTCGACACGGAAGGCCCGGGCCCTATCCCCCTCAGCACCCCCTTCAGGCACCACCGCCATCCCCCACCGGGA
>NW_009195884.1:1283-14844 GCF_000690835.1 Fulmarus glacialis | reverse complement strand
TTTACAACCTTAATGATTCTGTGATTCTACTCTATGATTGTAGAGTTGTAAATGAACAATGCCGCAGTCATACAATTGTTCACAGAAATCTCAGCATAAGGTCACAGTTTACCGAACTTTAATCTACTGTTAACTTAACCTTTGTTGACCTGAATTCTGGAAGACTAAGAAACAGCTCTTTATCTAAAAGGTATACCAGATATTGCTTTGAAGAGATCACTCTAAAATTCTACTGTTAGAAAGCTAAATTACGTAGAATTTCTGAAATACATGTTTTTCTTCTACTAAATGCATTCTGTCTTCATGTTTTAAGAGATATTTTCACAGACATTTGGGATAAAAGTGAAGCTGTTTTCTACGTATTTAATTTCAGGTTTATTTCAGATGTCTCTGCCACACCCAGTACCCGAAGTATCTTTGTATATTTTAGTTTTATTGTGCCTACCCATGTATTTTATGTTCCCTGTGTCTACCCATGCCTATCCATTAGCATATTTTATTTACTTTGGTATCTTCCTTTTAAATTATAAACTCTGTAAATGAAACTTGCTTCCATTCTTACTCTTACTTCATTGTAACATAGATCTAGCTACTAGTGTGTGTAAGCATTAATAAAAGTTCTGTATCCAACTACTAGTCCCCATTCTACTCCCAATACTATCCCCTTTTTTAAAGATAGGCAGCTGTTATTATAGTCTCAGTGCAATTGTGTGTGCCATATAATTTATTAGTGTATTCTTACAATTTATTTGAATGAGTGAAGGGTACTTGAAACCAGATATAAGAAGAAAAAGTAAAGAAACTGTTAGTCAACAAATATACCCCTATGTGATTAATAGTTCTTATTTAGCTTCTTATAGATTCTCTGAGTGTGACCTCTGGGCTGTCTTAAATTATTGCTGGTAGCAGTGCATGTCAGGTAGAATAAATGCTTTATCTGTGTGCTTGATGATTTGTCTTGAACATCTCTACACCAATAATTTTCTGCAGGGTTGAAAGGCTTTTATTATTTTCAGTAAAATCAATGAACAAACAAAAACTTTTGATCATTTTTCCTTTATTCATTCTCAAGCAGTATGAACACTTGAATTATGAAGGGTTTAGTGTTATTTAATATAATCTATTTGTCCAATGAATAAACCCAAAGTGTTGTTTCCCAGTCAATGGATGATTAAATTGAGTATATGAACTTTTGAGGAAATTTGGATTTAGGATAAACCACATGAAGTTTATTCAAGTTGGCTCTTACTATAATGTGGCTGAAGACTAACATGAAGGCTAAAGAAGTTCTCAGAAAATTTGGAAGTGGTGATAGGTTCGTGGACCTTGTCTGAAAGATTGGCATGGGAAGAAGCTATGTGGATCTCCTTGTCATTCCTTCCTTTTCAACTCTGTTCAGTGCTTAAGCAAAATTTGATTGATTGAGACTGATTTCCAGGAGCTGATCTTCAATAATAAGCACAAAATACTAGTGGCAATTTTTTCACATTTCTTGGATTTGTTGGTTGAATGTTACAAGTCAAAATAAATCTCTAGTTAACTTTGAATAACCGAATTTTTGAAGTTTCAGTCTCTTTTCCCTGCAAGGTAGATTGAACCAATTTCTTACATTTAATTCTAATCAGTATTGTGGGATAGTTGTACTGCCCACCCTTGGCCTGGCTAACAACAGTTGTTAAGACAGGTATGTGAACAGTGGCTGTGAAAAGGACATCCTAAACTGCCTGAGAGAGCCTTTGACCAAACTGATCAATTTACAGATGAAGACGACTATTTGACAGCTTAAAGAGTAGCCTGGGGATTACAATGAGACTTTAGAAATGAAGAGGAACTCAGCTGGCAAAGAAGTATAAAAGAGGCATGAGAATATGCAAAATTTTAAGTTGCAAAATTTGTGAGGGAGAGACCTAGAAGTGCAAACAGCAGTACTCAAAATCTGTTTATGCACTGCTAGAAATCTCCCAATGGCACCAGGACCTCTGCCTTGGCCAGCCAGAGCCGTTGGATGCTGAGACAAGCTTGAATCCTGGCATCTGTGGGTGAATGTGGCCTTGCTGGGGTGCAGCACACACAACGCTGAAGCACCCACATTTCTCACAGCAGATATGTGCAAGTGGGAGAATCCATATGCCCAGGAAAGGGGACCTGTGTAGCTGTAGCCTACACCGCCTGTGAGAGTGTGTGCACATAATTCTGTGTGTACGTGTGTATGGGTGTGAGGTTACAGCATTTTGGAATTAGTTATAGGGAGGTGTTTCTTAGCATTTTATAAGTTTCTGATATGGAGTTTTATATGTTGTATTGGTGATATTGATCCTGAATTGCACTCATTGCCTGCTAATTATGTGTCATTAATAAATCAATAAAACATTTTGATCCTGATTTGGTTTAAAACACATGAACTGAGCAGTTTTTTCTTGTGACAATTTTCATTACACTTGTTGCATCAGTACTTTGATAATTTCATGGACTCATGTAATCATTTAAAAAAGCATACATATTTTTATATATATATAGCATAGTTCTTCAGTTATATTGATGATCCTTTATGGAAGGATCAAAAGATGTGCAACAGTCCCCTCCTTGCTTTACATTTGATTTGCAAAAGGAATATACATCTTAAAAAAAAAAAGGGAAAAAAAAAAGAGGCATAATCACACTTTCTTGCATCCTAGTTTATGCACATTATATCACCCTAACAACTGCTGGAAGTACGTTCTCTTTATGAAATTTGCAAAACCTTTGAGACAGGAGTCTCTTTTTTCTTTTTTTCTTTTTAGGAGACTGCCTAACATTGTAAGGCAAATGTAGTGCAATTTTAGCCATTCCTACATTACAAATAAACAGCAATAAAAATATTGAACCTATAAATATATACATCATGTGATAAGGATTCATTCCAAACCTGGTAACTTAAAAGTCAAAAGGTTAATTAAAGTCCAAATCTAATCAATCTAGGCAGTATTGATTTCACGCCCCAAGTGAAAATTCTGTGTAGATAACAGAACTAAATTCTTCATCTGCTGTAAATGCAGATGAAGTTCACTGAGATCTTAAAATATTTCTGAAGGTAGCTAAAAACATGAGGAAAAAGCACTTAACATTTTTGCTCAGATCACCAAGAATTGGAGTAGCTTTCTACTCGTTCTGTAGGACCCCTCAGATTGTCTGATTTATATACATGCCAGAAGGGGTAAACTGTAGATGTGTGCAATTTCCTTCTAATCCCATCCTTGTCACAAGAAATAGTCATTCACTTTTATCTTTAATATTTTCATTATTAATATTGGTTAGAGTTCTCTCTCTTGATTTCCTGCTACAAAGCTCTGCTACTGGTCTGTACAAACTATCCTTGTTAACATGATGATCTCTTTTTGATCAAGTCAGTCCTTTTTCACTGTCCTCATGTTGTCAGTCAATTTATTTCATTATTTTTCTTTCTGGAAGCTGTTAATTCCTGGGATTTAGGGAGTCTCTCAGTTCCTTTGTTTCCTCTGATGGTTTATTCACCTTAGAGAGGAAGCATAAGAACTGGACAAGCACAGAATCTCTAAATCTGAGTTTTTTCCTCTTACTTTGATGTTCTTAAGCATCCATTAGAATGCTGTCCAGCCTTTATTCTTTTCCTTGTTTACCTAAAACTAAATAACCACCGAGCAACAAAAGTATTTTAAATTTGTTTCCAAAGAATGAGGCTTGTCATTTCTTCCAACCTAGAGATGATCTAGCTGAAATACAGCTCCATATTTCTTTTCTCAGCCTAAATCAATCAATTTCCCTACTTATTTCACAATGTAATAACACAAAGAGTTAACTTTGCCAAAATAAAATATGTGATAACCTCAAACCACAGTAAAAAATTCAGCCAAAATAATTATCTTTAAAATGTCATACGGAGAAGTAACAAAGATATGAGAAATGTATGAGGGAAAAGAAGGGAATCAAAACCAAATCACAACATATAGAAAAGTGATCCTACCAAAAGTGGTGTGGAAAAAACTTGTAAATTTATCTCTGGCTTATACCAAAGCTACTCAAACCAAAAATGTGTTCCTATCAGGTAAGTGCTTGGGCAAAGTATTTTGTTCACACTAGCTACAGAGAGGGCTTGGTGTGCATGAAGATTTGTCTGTTTTTCTTTTCCAGTCAGAGGACTCAATCTAATATAGGCTTTCCTCTATTTAAAGCGTTCTTTTTCACTCCTTCATTCAAATGCTTTCATCTTCCTCACCTCTCATCTATTTCTAAAACTTTATTGAACTAAATCGACTGAAGTCAAGAGACTCTGTGGTTCTAAAAAAAAGATCTTGACCTTTGATGTTTAGTGCAATGTAGTAATAAAAAATATATTTTATGTCTTTGTGCAAAAATGTGGAACTTATAAACACATACTTAACTTCCTTAATTGCATATAAGTGTTTTCTTCATGGGTTGATTGTTTCTTTACTTGTCCATGTTTTATTTGCCTAAATTGTTGTATGTATAGCAAATACACAGTACATGGGGATAAATGAGAAAAATAATTGTTAGTCTTTCTCCAACTTCCCAAAGAATAAGAAAGTTTCAGATGTAAAATGTATGCTTATATTTCTATACTTTTTTAGATAAATTGCTAAGGCTTAATATTGGGCATCAGACGTTTTACTATCTGTAACATATGATTATAGATTTGAAAAAACATGTTTTTGCAAACATCTTGTCACGTGACACAACATACTGTAAGTTTAGCAATACATTCCCTGATATAGCACGTCCACTGTAAAAAGATATGTGAGAAACTGGTGTGATTATCACAGCTGATACTGGATAGCACTAGCTTGCATTTTGCCACGGGTAATCTTTTAACAACATTTTTATAAAGGTACCTATGAGGACATGTTAAGAACTTAAGCCAGGCTTCAGATTGACAACAGCAAAAATAATCACAGTAGTAGCCTACCATGTTAAGGATTTGATGACAACTAGTGTTAATTGTAATTTAGAGATTCTCAGTCTTGGAGACAGGACCAACAAAAATATAAATTTCATTCTGCTTGGTAATCATGTTTCTTTGTGTATTTTCTGGAGCTATACGATTGCAAGCTATATGGAAAAGCTGTGGGGAACTCGGCCTTTACTGAAAGTTTCAGTATTTTTGCTTCCCTTAAGAAGAGAAGGAACTGATGAATCATTTGTTGATTTACACTAATCACATGTTTTGAAGATTTCTTTTTTTGATAGTATAATTTTAAAATAAAAAGAAGCATTGTACCTTACAGATAGCTTTTGTTTCATTTTTATACAAAACAGATCATTGTTTTTATGTTAATCACTAATTTTTTAGTGGAGAATAAAGGAAGAGAAAGGGAAGATAAAAGGAAGGAAAGCAACAAAGAATTCTGTCAGGTGCTGACACTGAATATGTTATATTCATATATGAATGTTATATGCATATATTCATATGTCATATGAATATTCCATATTCCATTGAATATATTGAAAAATGTATTCAATGTTATGGTAGGAAAGCTGAATCAAACTAGGTGTAGAATTTTCTTAGGAAGTGAAAATGCTGCTTGCTTAGAAGTGAGAAACTAGTTTACTTAAGAGTAGAGCTTCCAGCATTGGAAGAATCAGACTGAATAGGACGAAACTTATTGACCAATAGAATAATTGAGTTTCTAGAGAAATTCAGACTGTCTAACTGACTGGCCAATGACAAAGTAACTGGACTTATTCATAAGAAGAAGCAGCTATTAAACATATGTACATTTCTGCCTACACTCAAGATGAACTGATTTCTTACATGTGTTAAAAATATTCCTACCCACATAGTGGAAAGCCCACAAAGCACAGTTTAGATAAATTCTCATGATTTCTTAAATGTAGCTGTTATTTTCATATGAATCTTACAAATCTCTTATTCACATATAATCATAGGTCTTATTCATCTCTTACTCATACATTTCATATAAATCCCTTATAGGTAATGTTTGTTCTCTTCAGGGCAAAGGGTACTATTTTTTGTAGCAGAACTTCAGTTCTACTTTAGTACTCTTTTGCAGCACGCTTGTTTTCTGCATGTTGAATGATATACTAGATGATTCCTCTAGGTCAGTAAATTAATTCTTAATATACCAGCATCTAATTCTAAGTTTCCTGACAATTACAGGGTAGAAAAAAAATGAGAAAAATGAACCCTAGCAAGAATGTGTGGGAGGGCTGATACACAGTAAAAAGACCATAAGATCACAGCTGGTAGGGAGAGGGAAGTACTGTATTAGCATGAGGTGATTAACTTTCAGAAGATTAAAATGACTAATATGACATTAGCAAAGAAAACATTGTTCTGTCATTTATACTGTGTCAAAATGTGCCTGATGCCTCATAAATGGTTCTTATAAAGGAAGCTTACTGACCTATGCCAAATATTATGCTCTTACACATCATTAGGATAGGAAATCAGCATAAGTTTCTCACTAACTGTTTTTGGATAAGAAACTGTGGAAATGAAGAAAACGGTATCTTTCTTTAAAGTTGACTGAATTAAGCTTTTGGATCTAGCATTTCTGCTAGGGATGCAAAAAGAGCAGTTATAATATTAAGAGATTTTGTAGAATCACTTGGTATTTAAAAAAGGTTATGGGATAAAATTTTCATAATATGAATTCATTGGGAACCTGTGGTGTAATCCAGTGAGATAATGAGGATGACAAGAGGGTAAAGCCAAAGGGATTTTTTTTTTTTTTTTTTAAATAATGACCTACACTGTCCTTTATATTCATTTTGTATCCCTCCTCTGAAAAGGAGACAACCTGAATTTCTTACAGGAAAGCAGAATCCATTTTTTAAGGAAAAAATACCAAATATAGTTTTATTTTTATTTCATGTGGTGAATTTCATACTACCTTCTGGTACCATGTTTGCAATCAAATGAAAATGTTCCATGAATGAAATGGTGACGCTTTTGAGGGAGAAGATACTACTAAATATTTCCTCAGGTTACTTTTATTTCTTTTTGTACTTCTATAATTACAGTTTAAGTTTGACTTAGCAGTTTCTCATCCACTTCACTCATTGTGGTGCATTGACCCCAGCTGGCTGCTAGATGCCCACCCAGCTTCTCTTTGACTCCCCTCCTCAACACGGCAGGAGGAGAAAATAAGACAAAAAAGCTTGTGATTTTGTTTGTGAGGAGAATGGTGAGAAGTTATGGTGCAGTTGTGTGTTCCATTTCATGAAGAAGGCTTTTTGAGTTGAAAAACAAGTTCAGGAAATGTATTACAGAGTTCTCATGCACTCATGTATCTGTGAGTAGTCCTCAGTGAAGATTTTGCAGGCTCTCCCCAGACTTGCATAGACAAACTTTGGCATCTTGTGCTGAGTGTAAAAAGATTCACACAGGAGCAAGTTACAAAGTCTTTTGCAATTTTTTAATCTTTTTTTCTGTTTTCCAGTGTATAACTACTAAATCTTTTCTTATTAGTATTGTCTTGATATTGAATAACTGATAATGATCTTTTTATGTATGCTATTGTTCTTTTAAACCTCCATTGCATCAAACACACTTGTGCATGCATGCAAGTTTACTGCAATGTGTCATGCTGCGATTCTCCCCAGTTGAACAGCTTTAGAGGCACCACTGGATGCACTAGGGCAATAGCATTCTCTTTATCTGCTCCTTTGTATGATACATAAAATTTGTATGATTCATAAATACTGTGGTTCACACCAAATGAGGACTCTATATTAAAACTAACAAAGGCTTGTCAGAACCTTCTATAATCAAAGGAGAAGAAATATAGTTATCATGCTTCAGTCCACTGTTATAAAATTCTGCCAAAAGATAAGTAATGTTTTGTGAACAGTTGCAGAAATACTTGATACATGTCATACTGATTAAGAAGATAACTGTCTGAGTGGCCTGAATTGTCTAAATACCATTCCACACCTAGTCTTGAGATACATTTGAGAAAGCCTAGGATCAGTGATTACTAACATGAGAAAGAATTTATTTTAATTTCCTGCTTAGTTAGTACAACCTGCACAATTTTGACAAGTGATTCTAACATCAGTTCCATGACTCTGGTAGAAAAATAGGTACTGCATTACACATACATTAAATCTGGATTCAGTAAATGAATATTATGAGAAATCCAGTATATCCCTAGCAAAACTGTTTCATTAGTTAACAGCACTGATGTGGAAAACCCAGACGTCATTGTCTCACTTCTCATGAGGAATATCTTTTTTTTTTTCCCCTCTTTTTTTTTTTTTTCACCCTAACTTCACCCTCCAGCTAGTTTTCAAACCTTTTTTGTTTCATCAGAATATTAAAGAAGAACAATTTCTCCCTGTCGCCTGTGGTGTATTGACCTTAGCTGGCAGCTGAGCCCCCATCCAGTCCCTTGCTCATTCCCCTCCAGTTGAGATAAAGTTGAGATAAAATTGGTTTAATAACTGAAGGGAAAAAAAAAAACAAACCAAAAAAGAAAACAAAAAACCCCAAATGATGCAAAGGCAATCACTCACCACCTTTCACCACCAAACTGATGCCCAGTCAGTTCCTGAGCAACAGCTACTTTGGAAAAACTCCCCACCCCCATCACCCTAAACTTGACAAAGTTTTATTGTTGAGCATGGTGCTATATGGCATGGAATATCCCCTTGGTTAGTTTGGGTCAGCTGTCCTTGCTGTGTCCCCTCCCAGCATCTTGAACACCCCCAGCCTACTTACTGTGGGGGCAGAGTGAGAAACAGGTCACAAATCTAAAACACACACCGTACGGGCTGCTATGAAGAAAATTAGCTACATCAGTACACACCTCTCAAAACTTTGCTAAACTAATTGAACTGACTGTGTAGGAGGTTAGAATAGATGGTAGGTTGTGGCTGCTGAAGAAGACAAGGGGTATTTGTAGTCCATTCTGTTCCCATCCAGTTGCAGTTTTACTGAGTAACCCCACTGGGTCAACCCTATAAAACACTCTGACACTCTATAATCTCACTAGGGAGAATAATACTGGACAATCAGTGTGGTGGAGCATTTCCCCCTTACCCCGGGCCACTCTACAATCTCAGGAACTCCTGTTAGGCCTTAGCCATTGTGTGATGAGTTGGGCAGTTGAACGTCCCTTGACCATACCAGGCACTCTTACATGGCTAAGGTGGGGAGTGACACTGATTGTACCAGGAACACTGGCTACTTGATCAAGGTAGGGAACAAGAGCAGGGGATAATTTGTCATCTCTGACAGCCCTGAAGCATTCCCTACCTGGATCATAACTCAACTGGAATGATACCACGGTTACCATGGAACAATACTGTAATTACTACCCTGGACCACCTCAGACAGTGGCCAAGATGGAAATTTACTGATGACTAAAGCAAATCATCTTGCAAATCTATAAATAGTGGTCCCAAGTGAGACCCTCTGAGTTCTCCTCGACCACAGCGGGCTGCGCCTAGCGTCTCCCTCTGAGTGGGACACCTCTCAGAGTTCTCAAACTCTCGAGTTTGTGATATTCGGAGGACCATCGGGACCCAAGCTGAAACACTCCTTGGCAAAGATACTCCTCGGGACTCAACCCTTTGCCCGTTGAGAAATGCTAAGCATTTAACATGAGTATTTCACAGACTCAAGGGGAATTTTTAACCAGTATCTTTATCTAGCTTTAGGCCTTTGTCTTTTATGAATTTACCTAGCTATGGGCCCTTGTGTGTGAATAGATCTATAGCGTGTGTATGGGTGTATTGATTTAGATAACTAACAATAAGCATAATCTGTAATTTAGTAATTGTAGTAAACTTGATTAACTTGCTTTGTTAAATTAGCCAATGATTCAGTGCTGTCAAAATCTTATGATCTACCTTAAAACTGTGAATGAACTTTAGGTTGCTGCTAAACATATATAACCCCTTAGACATAAACCGTTGCCCAAGTCTGAGACTAGGGGTAGATTCAGCCACACCTAGACTCCTCTATGAGAAGTTTAGAAAGCAAGGGGGTCTACTGTGAACCTCATGACTCAACAGGAGGGTCTTCTTTACCCTTTTTGTTCTTGGTCTTTCTATAAATGATTCCAACATAATTCTGACACAATTTTCCCTGTGTATACTTAATCCATGTAATGAGTGATAGAGTGAATCTCGCCATCGAATTCTGTTAAGTTGCGCTTTTAGAAATTTCTATTAAAATCACCTTTTGCTGATACTTTTGCCAGTGATTCTTTAAGCGGCCTCAAAACCACTCATTCGTGACAATCAGTGACTTGTCCCTTCAAGTTTTCTTGCAGCATGCTACACTAATTATTTTACTGAGTATGAAGATGTCCCTATGTGTCTCATTTATTTGGTTTGTGCTAGAGAAAAAAAAAAAAAAACAACACCCAAACTTCTGCTTTTTCTATGCTGCTCTGACTTCGCACTGAAGTTATGCAGTAACTTGCTTAAATATAATCTATTAATATTACATTAAATACGTTAAGCTGATATTTGTACACGTTCTACCCGAGAGATGGCTTTTTAAATGAGCATATTGGTTTACATATGCATGCATGTATAAATTTATATATACATAAATATATAGTATAATTACAGAAATTCTGTTCACAGCTATTTTTAGGCTTTCCACATCATGTAATTGATAAATGTTGGCAAATCAGTAGTGGAAAAATAAAAACAAGAAAATGAAAGACATTTCAAAATCAATTCACTAATCAAATCATAGACAGTTAAGATATTTTATCGGTACCTGTGAACAGAAAAACAGCCATTTCGAAACTTTTCCATTAGCATTATGTGTTTTCAGTGCATTACTCAGCCTTTAATATCTATTCTGACTGTTCTGAAATTTATTTTAGTTGTTTTCTGCCTAAGCTGTTCCAGAGTTGATAGACGGTCCTCTGATGAGCAATTTGAGAGTCTGCCAAATAAAAACTGAACTTAACCAATGTTATCTTTCATAAAATTATTTACCATATCATGGTTTTAATAAGATTAAGAAATTCAATATAGCTGATTTACATTTCCATGTCCAGCTTTTATTTTGTTGAGAATGGTGTTTGAGAAAGAAGGAACAGATAAGAGAGAAGAGAGAAAAAGGAGAGTTATCAGGCATCGTCTGACATTTACCGTAGAAACTGGAGAGTCTTTACAAAAATTAATATTAATAATCATACCTTCATGTCATTGTAGAAAATAGTTTATGCAAGTAAATTAACAACAGTTATGCCTTTAATTATGCAAAAAAAATCAAACTCCTGTATACTAAAAATGTACCTGAAGCTTTCCAGTATTAAATAGATAAAAAGTACTAAGAAACAAGAAAACTGAACAACTGATAATTTATAGTTTATGTTTTTTTTAAGATCAAGTGAAAACTAAAAAATGTGAACTTAACTTACTTAACTTCACATTGATGAGGAAGGCTATTGGTAAATCAAAGTGGGTAATATCAACAAAAAAATTCAGAAACTTTGTAGTGGTTTTGAATTTTTTTGGTCATTAATTTGGAAAAGGTTTCATCTAGATAGACATTCCTGAATTTGTGTTTGCATGGGCAGCTTAAAATAGTGCTTTTCCTGAGTGCAAACAAGAGTTTAGAAACAGTTCTGTGATGAAGGTAGACTATATTTTCTGTGTAGTCATTAATATTCCTGAGGTTGACTAGCATCTTAACATGCCAGCACTTTTAAGAGGTCACAAAGGTCTTATGAGTGAGGGATCACACTGAGTCGCAGAAATGGGATCAGCTGTAATCTCTGCCATAGGCTTCTGATATGATTGTGAAAGAGTCACTTAGGGTACACGTGCACTAAGCAGTACCAAGTCATAACTGAGCTAACTTGAAAATCAAAATTGACATAGCTATTAGGGACACATTGCTAATTAGCTGTAACACAGTGTTGCACTGTATAGCTATATTAGCTAACACCTCTGCACAGCAGTACTTTAAGTTATGTGAATGCATCCAGCAATTTACCATGAATTTACCATGACTAAGGACATTCTCCAGATGCAGGCTCCTGCACCACTTTTACAGTAGCAGTCACACCACTGCATATCTTTCTTCTTCCTCATTCTCCTCTGCTCCTCATTTAAGTTTAAGTAGCATTCTTCCTCATCAGCTAATTTGCAGCTAACTTTTAACTAACTTGTCACTGACAGAGCACTGTACTGCAAGATATAGACAGAATTAGTCCCTCTGTTCTTTAACTATAACAGTGGGAACACACAGACTTTCTTATTCTTCCCTTTTTCTGTCTTTTCCATCCTCATTGTAAATTGTTTGAACTGTAATTTCTACAAATTAGTTATTATAGGGATGTCTCTGGATCTAATCTGCAGTATAGCTGGTCTGCTGTGACTGTGACGATGTAGTCAGATTAGAAAAGACATGAAGACAGAAGTGTATATGAAAAGTCCAGTTTGGAAAAAAGGTGGCAAGAATTTTCTAGATGTGAAATAGCACTGACATATTTTTGCTTGAAAAGATTTGGTATTCGATACATGCCCAAATAAAGAATTTCATAAATAATTTTTTTCTAGCAGATTTTCATATTCTTTACACATGAATTATATCGCCTCAACATTAGTGGGTATGATATCACAAATCTACATATTGTCTAAGAATAGCAGATAATCTTACCAAAGATTAGATGAATAAAACCATGATAAATGACTCTCTGGAGTTTCCCACACCACCATGATAGATGGTACTTGCTTAAACTAGATGTCTACATTTTAGATGGATAAGATTGGTTGACATGAATTCATCCTGTGGTACTATATGTCAGACTAAGAATTAGTAGTACAAAGATTAAGAAAAATTAATCCTATATGAGTTAAACAGGATGATATCAATTTCTTTCATACTCCATCTCTGGAAAATCCATTTCTGTACAGGCAATTCCTATTAAACTCTTTATCTGTTACTCATTCTATCTCACAAGAATCTGACTGTCTTCCTTTCAGTCACTTTTTACTTTACTCCTTATTTTCTTTCTTCTTTTTCAAAAGAAGATCCTCTAGGTCATGCTGCATTCACTGTAGTTTTGAGTGTATCACTGCCTGATTTTCTCTCTTCATTCTCATCCCAGGCAGTAATCACTGGAGGACTTTTACCTGTGCAGGTATCTACAAGTTCAGTAGTTTCACCATAAGCACCTGCAAACTGTCAGTATAAATATCTTCAAAGGGTGGCAAAGGATCAGCTGATTTGGGTCACAATGGACTGAAATAAAATATATGCAATATTAATAGGACAACGCAGAATTGGCAGCCCAGTGTGGGAACCGCCTTGTCAGACGCTCCAACATTCCTTGATTTGTCTGTGTTATTTTAATGACTAAGCAGTAGATTCCTCTGAGAATATAATTTGTGAGTGCCTGATTAAAAACTAGCAGAACACCATCCCTGGTCAAGCCAAAAACAAGTCCACTTTTCCACAGACATTACTTTTTCACAGATTTGATTCTTGGGGTTCCTAATGGGCAGTTTACTTACACCAATGGAAAATCCAGAATGCTGTTCTACATCTTTCAGAAGGCTGCATCTTCTTGCCCAAGGCTTTTATAACTTC
>NW_009195884.1:829-1245 GCF_000690835.1 Fulmarus glacialis | reverse complement strand
TTTTTTTTTTTTTTAGATTTCTGTGGCTATGTAACATGCCTTCCTTATACAGCAAGAGAAAACTGGTATGAGAATTAATCTAGCTAGAAGTCATCTAGCCCTACCCCCCTGCCATGGCCAGGGACATCTTCAACTCGATCAGGTTGCTCAGAGCCCCGTCCAACCTGACCTTGAATGTTTCCAGGGATAGGGCATCTACCACCTCTCTGGGCAACCTGTGCCGGTGTTTCACTACCCTCATTGGAAAAATTTCTTCCTTCTTTCTAGTCTAAATCTACCCTCTTTTGGTTTAAAACCATTCTCCCTTGTCTTATTGCAACAGGCGCTGCTAAAAAGTTTGTCCCCATCTTTCTTAGAAGCCCCCTTCAAGTACTGAAAGGCTGCAATAAGGTCTCCCCAAAGCCTTCTCTTCTCCA
>NW_009195884.1:0-620 GCF_000690835.1 Fulmarus glacialis | reverse complement strand
CAGCACAGTTTATGGTTGGCCTTCTGGGATGCGAGCGCACATTGTCAGCTCATGTCCAGCTTTTCGTCCACCAGTTCCCCCAAGTCCTTCTTGGCAGGGCTGCTCTCAATTCCTTCATCCCCCAACCTATATTGATACTGGGGGTTCTCCTTTCTTATGTAAATTGACATTGTCCCCTCCCACAGAGAAAATATTAGAAATTTTGTATTATTCTTTGTAAGCAAGCATATTACTGGGATGGATATTTTCTCAATAACCAGTTAACTTTTGTGAGAACATCCGATGAAGCTATGTGTTTTTCTGGTAGCCTGTGTATTTCCGTGAGCTGTACCTCAACAATATTAAGGAAGTGAATTCCTGTATAACTGCAGCAATGCAGTTAATTGTAAATTAACTTCACAAGTTTTTCTTTTTATTGTTAGAAGGAAACACAAGAAAAGTAATGTCTTCGACAAATCTACAGCAGCTGAGCGTTGATACCAGGGACACCTATGGGAACATTTAATTTGGGAAAAAATACATATGTGGGCATGTGTATATGTCTACATTGAAATGCTATGCAAATAATTGAAAACTTATTTACATTTCCAAGTACATTTATGTATATATATATAAATATA
>NW_009195883.1:123765-186534 GCF_000690835.1 Fulmarus glacialis | reverse complement strand
GCAGCGGCGGGGCCTGCGCCGTGAAGGTCAGCCGCAGCCGCTTATGTCTGACCTCTTCGGGGGGGGGCGGATCAGGCCCGACAGCCGCCTGTTCAGCGAGGGGGGGCAGGGCCCGTCGCGTCTTGCTCCGAGAGGTTCGGTTCTGGGGTGTCTGAAGTAACGCACCTTCAAAAAGGCGTTCTGTGGGCTTTGAGTTCGGCTGTTGGGTTTTGGTTTTTTTTTTTAATTCAGATTCAGTAACTTGTATAAAGGGGCCCGGCTTATAAATGCTATACCTGGCAAATCCTTGTCTTCGAGCGTGGTTAATATGCTTATATGCCATATGCGATCCTTAATTTTCAAGTTTTGAGAACTTTACGCTTCATATAACAAAAGTGGTTGTAGAAGAAGTGGCACTAAACTACTTGCATTTAAGTACTGCTCCGTCTTTTAAAAAAAATTCTTTTATGTTAAGCATTAAATAAACACTTGAGCGGCTAGATCCTTCTTCTAGAAAAATTCCATGGTAATCTGCTTTCAGACTTCTAAATGGATTTCATCATCGCGGCTCACAAAATGTGGGCTCTCTGGATCTGAGCGACTCTCCCAGTCCTAATTATGTACCCAGCTCAGAGTTATTTTGTTCCTTCCAAAAGCTATAGTAATCCAAAGCCTGCGTGAAATCACGCTGTCTCAATTGGTCTGCAAAGGACTTCTCACTCTTTGAGGATACTGTGGTCTGAGGCAGGTCCAGCTTGTGCAGCTTGCACTTTTCATGTCTATATTTGGAATTTTTACTGGTGTAGCTTCAGTGGTTGTTGAAAGCTAAATCCCAGCTGTGTGTTTAATCTGTGATTTTGATTAAAATTAGCAACTCCTTAACAACGGAGAAGAAAAAGCAGCTTATTGCAGGAGATTTGGAAAATAAATACCCTTGAAAAGCAGTTTTCTGTTCACTCATCATTAATTTTTGTGCATTTTACAGTAGGTGACATAGCACGCATTTTGTCTCTGGTGCAAATAAACAAATGAGTGTAAAAAAAACTTTTCCTGAGAGCATAACCTAAAGTATACAATAATTTAGTTTAGAAGGGACTTCCTGGAAGCCATCTAGTCCAGCTTTCTGCTCGGATCAGGTGCCACTCAAAACTGAATGAGGTTGCTGAGCGCCTTTTCCAGTTGGGTTCCAAAATTTTCTGACGATGGAGACTCCTCAGTCTCCCAGTGCAACTGTTCCAACACAGAAACACAGGCACTGGGAAAATGTTTCCCCTTAGATCCAGCTGCAGTTTTTCCTCTTGCATTTTGTAGTTGTCTCTTGTCCTTTCACTGTGCTCCTCTGAGGGGAAACTGTGGCTGTCTTCTGTGTAATAACCCTCTAGATAGGGAAGGACAGCACTTCGATCCCCTCCCCTTAGACCTTCCCCACCTAGTCCCTCTGCCCCACTCACCCTGGTCTAAGCAAACCCAACTCCCTCAGCTTCTCCTGCACTATGGGCAGGGTAGTCTGCCTTAGACCTTACCCATTTTCTGTATGTCTCTCTTCTACTGGGGTGTCCACAACTGGACACAGTATGTCTGATGTGACCTCATGATCACAGAATAGAGGGGATTTACCACTGCAATTAGCCATGCTCATCACAGCATGCTGCTGAGCTTCACGCGTGCCCGCTTCTTCTAAGAGTGTACCTTGGGTATTGTAACAGCCTTAGTTGATGTCTCCTGTTATCTCAAATGTATGGGGTTTTTTCTTTTTTTTTTTTAGAGTTCTTGCTCTGAAATGGACATTTTCCAAGCAATTAGTCTGGATACAACAGTCAATCTCATTGATGTGAATAAAGCACAGTTACAGAAAAATTTACACTTTACTAGCGTGGTCCAAAGTATCTTTTATCAGTGTCAAGCTTTTCAGTTTTTTTTTCTGTCTGTTACCTGAAAATTTAATCTTATTTTTAGACTAGCCAAGGAAAAGAGGGCTATCTTTGAGCAAGATTTGCTGATTCGGGGAGTTTGTCTCTTTTGTATATACCAAAAACGGAGCAAAAAGTCTTTAGAACAGTGTGTGTGTGTGTGTGATTTAAAGGATTTAAAAAAATCCATAAATGCCATTTGTCTAAGAACTGTACTGGCAACAAAGCCGATTTGTGGCGCCTAACACCCACTTTAGTAGCCAGACAACCCAGTTGTCTGGCCTAGTTAAGCCTCCAGCAGCCTGTCTGTCTCAAAATTCTTTCTTCTAAGCTACAGTTTAGAAATAAAGTGTTTTCAGGAGTAGTATCATTTCAACTGCTAATCTAGTTTGTAACCTCAAGTATTCTTTTTAACTGGTATTTTTTCTACCGTCTTTTTTTGTTGTTGTTATTTATTAACTGAAACACCTGTGCTGATTTTATTTTGGGTGGGGGGGTGGAGGTATCATTCAGCTTTCACAAAGGAATTGTCTATTTCAAGTGTTACTTTAAGCTGGGAGGACAAGCTGGGAAAAGATTGAATAGGGAAAGTAATGATCTGTGCAATTATGGGGAGTTTCTTATTGGTGGAAAACGTTGTCTACAGTGGTATCTTCCCAGTAGAAATCAATTACACTTAAATTCTTTCTTCTTATATAGGAGTGAGCTTTCAGTAGACAAAACTAAAAAGAAGAAAAGAAGAGAACTGACTGAGGAACAGAAGCAAGAAATTAAAGATGCCTTTGAGTTGTTTGATACAGACAAAGATAGAGCAATAAATTATCATGAATTAAAGGTAAAAGTTTTTTCATGTAAACGATTTTATGGTAGATAATATATATATGTTTCTTAGTAAGTTTCTTAAGTGGGGGGTGGGTGGGAAGGAAATACTGGATTTGTGTAAGAATGAGCTTTTCTTCCCACACTGTGTTCTTGACACAGTAACAGAATTGCTGTAGCATCCTGCATAACACTGGTCTGAATGCTCCCCAGGGTTTAGCTTGGGCAGATGACTAAGGGGGAAAAGCTCTTGAAAAGCTGTTTGGTTCTTTTTAAAGGCACTATATCATCTAAAACTTGATGTTGTGAAAATCCACAGGTTTCAGAGGCTTAGGTAAAAGATGTAAATCAAATTTGTAAAACAGTTGACTGTGAGCCAGAGCTTACCCCCACGTGGATTTTTCAACAGGGAGCCTATGGATTGTAGGAATGAGGTATGCTATTTGCTGTGCGTATGGGAGGCTCAGTAGTTTTCCTTCCCAACAAAGGCTTCTCCTGTTGATAGCTATCGGCAAATGGAGGGTAGGATGGCAGTCTTTCCTAGTGAGTGCTCCTGGCTGGAAGTCTCTAGAAGTAGTACATGAAGTTCATTAAAGTCTCTTTAAATCTTTTATTAATTTTTATTCTAATTATACTGCATAAAGAACCAAAGGTGGCTCTGGAGAGGCCAGTGTTTCTGTCATGTATAGGGTGAGATTCTTTTGGGAAGGAATACCTAATCCAGCCTGCCGGCTCCATATTCTGGCTCTACCAAGTAACCCAAAAAGGGGGGGGAGGGGAAAAAGTATCATTTTTACTTTAATTGCTGTTACAGGAATGTCTTAGGTATAGCGATTCCCTTCTCTTTATTTCAGAGTTCAGGTATTTTATCTTTGCTGGAAGCCACAGTGAGTGGGGTAGTACTGGGGACTGTTTCGGGACTGTTAATACAGTTTTTCCAGTTACGGTATGCTTTGAATTACCAGCTGTCATGATTACTTGCAAAGCTGTTTCTTAGCTGTATAATTAAATATTGTGGCCCTGAAGATAATATTGTGGAAGAATAAAATACATAAAGACAAGAACTATCTCCTTCTCTACAAAATCAGCATCTAGCATAGATTTTTGAATGGCTACATCCAATAGGATTGTGGTTTTCCACTTCTGGTTTAGTGTATCTTCATCAGTTTGGAGGAAGTCAAGGTAGTGTGTGCTGAGAAATTGCCATCTCAGTTGAAATGGGAAACTAAATGTTTCTAATAACTCCTAACCTAATGCAAAAATAAAAAATAGGTTGGTTTATGTTGTTCACTGGAAAAGCAGTAAAGTCACTTGCAAGAGGACTTGTAAACCCATGAACATATACACACTTAGTTGAATATTGAAGAAGAATAATTTGAAGAATGATTTTCAGCTTTATCTTTGAAAAAGGGTCAGTACTTGAAATGTTTGTGGAAGTGAGGAAAATAAATCTATTTGTCCTAAGAAGCATTTGGTACAGTCTGTAAAATCCCTGAAAAGGCAAAGGCTAGTTTTTTCGCTGTAACTTGATGTTCCATTTGCTAATAGTCGTTTCAGTCGATTTTTATGTCCAAAGTTTTTTCCTTTTATTAATTTTATTTATTATTGTTGCTAAACCACTGATACACACCTCCTCTCTTGTGCAAGAAGGTAGTTACTGAAAAGAAAAAGAAATCTGTTAAATCCGTATTTTAATCTTCATATATGGTTGCACTTCCATTTTATTCCAAAAGGTGGCAATGAGAGCCTTGGGTTTTGATGTGAAAAAAGCTGATGTACTGAAAATACTTAAAGATTATGATCGAGAAGCGACAGGCAAGATCACCTTTGAAGATTTTAATGAAGTTGGTATGTGTTTGATTGTATATCTTTAAAGAAGTTTAGCCTATAGTAGTGACTACAATTTGGAAGCAGTACTTTGTGTACTTTTTCAGTTATCTAGTACTATTAAGAAATAGAAGTGGGAGATTTCATTTCACGTTTTTCTTAATAAAAGTCAGTAGTGGAGGAAGATAAATCTTTGTATCCTGAATACTGAGTTTGGTATGTAGAGATGAATGATAGCCATAGTATAAAAGGAAATAGAGTATACACAGTCCTAATCTTTTTCAAACTTACACAAAGGAATAAATGCTAACTTAAAATGTAGATATTCTTGTGTTGTTTATGGATTTTGTAAGATTCTCCTTCCTGCTGTGGAAAAAGTATTTGGCATTGAACTTCATGGGAAGGAGTGTATACACAGACAATCTGTAAACTGAATACAGACTTCATATATAACAAAGATAAGAGAAATTGAAGGAGATGTTAAATATTGTACTTCAAGGATTTTCAACTGTTGATAAAAACAGTGGAATTTCATTAAGCTGTTTCTTTCATCTGGAGATTGTGTGTTGCGCAGTTTGATATACTTTGAGTATGTAGTGATCTGCAGAATTTTTAAAGATTAAGAGTTTAAGTTTCTTTGAAGATTTTTTGGTTGTTACACATAATTTATACGTTTGCATACAATTTGTGTTTACCAAAAAAATAAGCTATGTGGGATTTCTCCATATATGGCTTTATATCTCTACTTCATTATTCCACTCCATGCTTTCAAGGTATTAGATTTCTGTAAATTTTCTGGGAAAAAAACCCAGTGTAGTACATGTGTATTTGCTCTTGGCTACATATAACAATCTACTTGATGTAGCAAAACGGTTATTGATTTGAAACGTGGCAAATTTTAACAATTTAACAGGCTAGGATTGGAGAAAATGTGTTGTTAATGACAGATAATGTTTTTGTAGTTGTATTCCAGGTTAAAGCAAATTATAAGTCAGAAAAGAACCAAAAATAAAGCCTATGGGGAAATACACGTGATCGGTCCTGATTTAATTTAAAAAAAAAAAAAAAAAAAGTGGGAGTATTGATTTAATAGCAATAATAATATTATAATTGCATCATTATGTATAATGTTATAACTGAATAAACTGTAATTGCTGTGTAATTTTTTTCTTAATTCCTGATGTTCAGTGCTGTCATTGTTCATTGTTTCCTGGTTCTGTCCTGGCTATCAATATGGGTAGTAAAGAAGTGCTGTGAGAAGCTAGGAAAATTCTTGTAGAAAGTACAATATATACTTGGAAGGTGATTGAACCTGTCCTAAAACTTGAATTGGATTTGAGTGCTGCTATGACACAATATGACCTTGACAGAGAATTAAACATAATACCACTTCTAGCAGAAAGATCAGGGAGTTAGAGAAAATAGGTTAAAGAAGCTTTAAGTGTGAAGAGCTGCTGAATGTAGCTAAGCAGTTCTTGAGCCATAAGCCATTCTTTTTTATAATTTAATGTTATTTATGGTTTTAAATGTAGGAATGGCCCATCTGAAATGTACAAAGATGCAATTACATTTTGTCTTGTTTTGTACAATCATGTTACCTATAGTATTTAGAGACCTAGTGTTTTATTGTTCTTCAGCTAACATGGCAGTTGTCTTTTGCCACAAAAGGCAGAATTTTTTAAATGATGTAATACTGTCATGCAGCGTAGTTGTTTTAAATGAAAATATTTAAATTTAGTGTAAATGTGAGGGATTTATGTAGGCATATAAACTTCATTGCTGTAGTGAACTTATATGAGCTTGAATCTAATTTTTTCCTGTCAAGTTCACTAAGCCAGAGCAGGCGTTCCATCTGCAGACAGTAGCAGATGCTAAGTGGTTCTCTATGCACAAATGGGGTTGATGTGTTTTTAATGGCTTGATGAAAGTCATAAATAGCAAGCCCTGTAATACAAGACTAGCAGGTACAACGATGTGAAGATATTTACGGTTGGTTCCAGAAATGTCTGAAATAATTACTAGAAAAATATTTTATGTGGCAAGTTTGTCTTTTCTGTTACAGAAACTGACAAATGGTTGCGATAAAAGGAATAATAAAGACTGATAAATCCTTTCAGAATTAACATCTTGCAGTTCATAGCAGTGTCCTTTTCATAACCCCTGGGCTTAGGTGTTTCGCGTTTTTTGTTAGTGTGGTTTTGTGTCTAAAAGAGAGGTTCCATGTGAATGTTTTTCATTACTTAGTGTTTCAGTGTTCTCTCTAAGTCAAAATTCTACCCTGATCAAAACATATAAAATAAAAAAATTCACATCTTCTCTGTCAGAGCTGATTTTTTTTTTTCTGAAAGGTAAGTTTGGAACAGAGGAGGCATGTGTATACTTTTAATTCCTATTGAAAAGTGTGTTGAAAGCATGACTGTGTCTAAATTGCCATGTAGCTTTCCACTGCAACATGTCTGTCCCAAAGAGAAATTCAGTCTGGAGGAAGAGAGATGAGAAAGAGAGCTCAGATAGCAGCCAAACAAATAGGCATGTTGAATTGAAATATACAAAAATGAAAGAACGGATGAAATCAGAAGTGTATGTTCTTCTTATTGCCTCAATCTGCTAAGGTCATTCTGCGTTCACCCTTCAGAATTTTTTAGTCTAACTTAAATATCCTTCTTACAGTGACAGACTGGATATTGGACAGAGACCCACAAGAAGAAATACTCAAGGCATTCAAATTGTTTGATGATGATGACTCTGGTAAAATAAGTCTGAGAAATCTGCGCCGGGTTGCTAGAGAATTGGGTGAAAATATGTCTGATGAAGAACTACGGGCTATGATTGAAGAATTTGATAAGGATGGAGATGGAGAAAGTATGTGTTAGCAAACAAAAACCCATGTAGTCTGTTCTTAATTTTCTCCCCTTTTTAAATGTGGTTTTGTCGTGAAAATGTCCTCTTTGGTTTCCTTCTAAAAAGAACTTTCAGCTCAAACTTCATTTAGCTTACAAATAATGGAAATTGTTGTTTTTGACAGCTATTAGTCCTGGAACCGTGTCTTGGAATCTAAAAATCAAGTTGATTTCTCAAGTTGATTGACCACTAACTCTTACTCAACCAATGTCTAGTAAAAGGTTGGCAAAAGTGTAGTTGAAGGTGGAAGTAATTGAACTGGTGCATGGGAGATTCTATGTACCTAAATTACATTTTTATTTCCTTATAATTCAGTGAAAGGATTAAAGTGCTAGGAGAAACTCTTTTGATCACCTAGTCAATATTTCTTAAGTGATGATGTGTCACTGTTGTCATTTCAGCACGTTAGTCAGATATGGAGTATTAAGCTAATAAATCATGCTGGATGCACCCTGGGTCTATTGCAGGATTGGCTTGGATGGGTCTTTAATGTACTTCTGAGCCTCTGAGTGCTGAAGAGCATAGTGTGAAAAATGGCTCTGGGCAATTGACAAGGTCCATGCAGAGTGGGCTGCAGAAGGGATTTGTGAGCTCGATAAAGAATGAATTAAGAAATCCACTTTGATACTATGCTTATTAAATCTTCGTGAACACGGAAAGTAAGGTTTCTTTCATTAACTTTAGGTAAGCCTTATGTTTACACCAGAAACCTTAATACCTGAATTTCGGGGACCACTCATGTGAGACCATGTGCATAAATGCTGCATTTTTAACAGTCATCAAAACCTACTTCTGAGTTTTTCTTTCAGGATGGTGACTCATGTCTGAGATTTCACTAGCAGTTCATCAACTGTTCCAGTTACAATAGTATTTCTACTTGTGAGCTGCTGCATCTGTTGGACTCAAAACTCTCACTATTAGCGAAAAACAATTGTGTTGTCAGCCTTGTGACAGACACTCCTCCCCTCTATGCTGTTTGAGATAGATGTTTTTCCATAGTTGGGAATACAATTACTCAAGTACTGAAACAACCCCTTCTCTTTCAAGAGGAAGAGCAGGACATTTAAACATGGTCAGTGGTGTGGAAATGCGAACCTTTTGTTCTGCTGGAGGCAAAGATAGTGAAAGGTCAGCGATTCAACTGCCAGAAAAGTGTTAATGTTGACACTGTTACTACTAAAGTAAGTGTTGAGAAAAGTGTGTGATTTCTTTCCTTTAGAGCTATTGTTTTCTGAGGCCATGGTTCCTCAATAAATCCATACTGCATAATTCTGATGTTCCTCCACACTCCCAGCTGTGTCTTCCCACCCATTTCTTGCACTGGCAATACCTGGTCCCACAGGTGAGATATTTAAGGGAGCTAAGCCAGGAGAAAACTATTCATTTAGGTTTTTAAGTGTTACTTTTCTTGGAAAGTGTTACTGTCTCACTGCTTGATCAGATTTTCTTGGAGCTGCATCCTGAGAAAACATTTTGTTTTTTCTTAGTGTTTCCTATAGGATAATTGAAGCAGGTCAGCGAAAGCTGCAAATCCTGTTTTCAGGCACCGATCTGTGTGCAGTGACACACAGAATTGGCAGCTGTGAATTCTGGTAGATGGTAGGATACCTATTTACTTCCTTTTCAGTAGCTGTATAGTGGGCAAGGAATGATGCCTGTGTTCTCAATCCGTATTTACTTCCTTTTCAGTAGCTGTATAGTAGGCAAGGAATGATGCCTGTTTTCTCAATCCATTAGATTGATTGCTGGTCTAGGGAGATACTTTAATTTTGAGCTTGTTTTGCTTTTAAATGGAAGAGTTGTAAGGACATTGCATTGCTAGCTTTACTTTTTTTTTTTAAGATTCAGTTTGGTTTTTACTTTTTTTTTTTAAGGTGTAGCTGTAGAGATGAGTGAGAGTAGAAGTTATCTGCAAGCACGTTTTGTTCTGTGTTGCTCTCCTGGAGTTGCCAACTAAGATGTCAGAATCGTGGATCAAGGATGTTTTTTTGTCATGTGGCTATTTGGTCACTACAAATTGAATGTAGACTCTTAGCTCCTTTCAGGAAGGTTACTGAGTAATTATTTTGGGTCAGTGCTACATTTTTTTAATTCAAATTGATCAGCTAAGAGTGGGTGGCTCAGTTTCCTTTTATTCATTCATCCGTTCATTCTCTTTGTTAGAGCAGTCAAGCACAAGATCGAATATGGAAGATTGACAGCATAATGTTTGTATATGGTGTTGTTTATCCTTAAGGTTCTGTGTGTTTTCTGTTCTTTAAAGAAAACTGATGCTGTTTCTAGCTTTTTAAGATTCATTCTGAAAAAGTAAATAATAGCGTGAATCACTGTTCCATTTAGCTTCAAACATCTGGGTCATGTAGCAAAATCGTGCTGTCATCTAGTTCTCCTTTTCCTGCCAAAAAAAAAATCTGAAACTGTTAGATGGTAGCATTTTTAATTGATACTTCAAATACAGGAATAATACCACTTGTAGTTTAAACCTTCTTATATTTGAGCGATTGTTTTGCTCATAGTGAAATAAGGTCTGTTGTGTGATACCCAGGCTGCTTGAACTCTTGTGTTTCCAGCAAAACGACTGAGCTGTACTGGTACACTCTACATAAGTTTCCGTAGAAGAAAGTATTTTTAACATATTTCTGTCTGTCTTAAAAACGTAAATAGTCTTATATTTGTATTCCTAGTCTTAGGAATTACTTCTGTTTTGAAGTATGACTATTTTTAGAAACTCCGTGCTGTCAGTTCATGCAGTTTTTGTCATCTTGTGTGGATGCATCTGTAGGAAACACGATCCAGTCTTAGGTCTCAGATTTTGGCACAGAATTAGAGAAAAAAACCTCCACTGAAATAATACGCTCTTTTAACTCCCCAGAGTCTAAGTCAACATTTTCTTCATATTAGCTGTGATACCAGTTTGTTCTTTTATGATCATTTATGTCATGGGATTGGGGGAAATCTGACGCTACGAAAGACTGATAGCTTCTGATTTCATTGTGCTTTACTTGTGAACAGCTCCTAAGTCTGAGGAGGATTAACTGGGATTAACTGGGTTACTGGGAATTGTAACTACGCCTCTCTTTGCAGTTTGTTGAATGTTACGAAACTTATCATAGAATCATACAACCGTTTAGGTTGGAAAAGACCTTTAAGATCGTCAAATCCGACTGTTAAATTTGTTTGTCATTATAGTACTGTATTTCTACTTTGCAGCATTGTTTAACAAAGGTGTTTTAACTCAGAGAATATTTTGGGGAGGATGTTTGTATTTGTGCTGTTATTGTGCTGTTATTGTGATAAAGCTTTTTAAAATCGTATAGACAACATAGTGCTTATGCGTAGTAGAACATGATGTAGCTATATAATGGACTGATATTTCAGAGTATAGGGTCCTAAGCTAGACTAAATCTACTTGTTTCATATTTTTTGATATGTGTCACAACAGGGCAGATTTAGGTTTATTTTTCTATTCTTTAACATAGTTGAATTTGTTTAATTTTCCTCTAGCTGTCAATGTAGCTCTTACTTTGCAGTATTTTATTTAGGAATAGCCTGGGCACCTTGGCTGGGACAAATAATTTTCAGGGAGAATTCTTCATACATGTCTGTTCTTTTCCATACCACTGACTTATTCTAATCATTCCCCACTACAGTAATTAGTTGCAGAGTGAACGTGTTCGTTGGTTAACTCTTTTACAGTGGCTCTGTTTTAACATATGAGTAAGGTCAATAGCTCAGGTATAAGTGCAGCAAAATAATTAATGACTGCTAATTAATTTATTAATATGACTTAATTTCTTCAAGTACATTTGTGTAAAATCTCTGTTAATTATAGCTGAAGAATGAAGAAAGTTCAGATGGGGAAAAGCTTGTCAAAAGTCCATTTTAATTCTAGCTAATTTATGGAATCATTAGTAAATTATCTTAAAATTCATTTCATATTTGGCAAGTGTTACAGGTTTGAGAGAGAGAGGAATAGCATGGTTTGGGGCAGGGGGGCGGTTTGGACATAAATGTCTGGATCATGATTTTAAGAATAAAACTGAATTTGATCGTAACTGAAGTTGCAGCATTATTGCTTGAGAAGCAGTTATTGAGTAAAATTTATCTACCATTTTAACATTTTTATAAATCTTAAATCATAATAATAAAGTATTATGTTTTTGCATAGCCATCTTTTTACATACTTTTCTCAGTGGTTTTTTTTTCTATCTTGTTTTACTTTTAGAATTTTTTTACTTTCATAATTAGAAATAATAGCTTATTATATGTGAGCTAGATTCTGGCTTAAGTATTCCACATGATTAAGCTTGCATTCTGACTTTTCCTTTTACATGAAAAAAAAAGTGCAAAATCTCTGTTGTTCTAGAAGGAAAAAATCCAAACTTGTAATAGATCAGACACAACGAATACTAACTGGGAAACCTTTAAGTAAAAAGTATAATACAGATATGCATTATTTTCTTTTATGGTTTATGGATGTTTGCTGTTTGTCTAATGATTTTCTCTTTTTCTACAGTCAATCAAGAGGAGTTCATTGCTATTATGACTGGAGATATTTAGCATGAGAAGAAAAGAAATTAACTCAGCACAAAAGGGAGGAATCATTGGCAGCTTCCATTACAATGTTTTGTACTTCCATTCATTTCTGTAGCTGGAGTGATGCAGAAAATTACTTTCCTCACAGGACCAAAATAAAGACAGGTTATATGCACTGATAGTTCAGTACTTTGTATCATTAAATATTATCACTAGAATAATTGATATATCATTTTAGAACAAGTAAGTAATGCTGCATTTCAGAATGTTCAAGTACTCATTTGTAAAATAGCTTTGTATAAGATTTCTAAATTGTATCATATTATAAGAACCTTTTGAGGTTGACTTTGTGTTAGCATTAGCTGCGGCCTTAGTTTTGATACATAAGGTTTGACAAACTTCCATTTTAATAAAATGTTCTTTACTATTGCTACTTGAAAGTCTTATTTTTGTAGTTTTAACCTGAACTGGACTATAATGTAAAATCCTTCAGGGAAAATAATTTTTTTTCATTTATAGGTTTGTACTTCCGCTGTTCTAGATGAATGGTAACATTAAATGAGCAAGCATTTGCATCCTCAAAGATGCAATTTATTAACTCTGTATTACCCCTGTGTAATAGCAAAGGGCAGGCAACTATGCATGATGAAAAACTGTATCAGAAATATGCTTAAATCATCTAGATGTCAGCCAGCAACTCTTTCTTCAGTATCTACAGCTCTGATAGCTGCGGACACAATGACAACTGTTTATGGTGGGTAGGTGCTTTTTCTGCAGTATCTACTTAGAAGAAAAGCATCACAGGGAACGAACTTTTAAAGTAATTGAAGAGACTGGATGTATTTCTAGTTTTTGCCAGGTGTCTTCCAGAAGAGTTCCTGTGTGTTGATCTTCCAGATTTCCTGTATGTTAGTTGTAGTTTCTGCTTTTTAAATTTCGCTCTCCTTATATATCAAAAAACATAACTTCAAATCTTGGTTAATCCTGTGTTCATCTTTATTGTCAGAAAAGCAGCTGCTTTTTAACTGTCAGTAATCCTGGGGTTATGAACAGGTTTGCCCTGCACAAACAGTCAGTGCTTGGAATTTATTGAAGACAGAAGTTAAGGTCATCAAAGTTAATAGATTTTTCCTGTTATTTTCCAAGTGTGTATTGTAACATTCTTATCTGTGAAATACCGTGTTGCTCTCTATTAAGCCATCAATACCAGTCCATTCGTACAGAAGGTTATAGCAATTCAAAGTGACTAGCAGTGGCTCCATATAACTGATGAAGTATTATGAAGAGACACCTCATGTAGAGCCCCAGTGGCGTATGTGGCCATCGGCTGGGATTTCTGTGCTGGATCACTCTCATTGAGAGAGAGATGTCTTTCCCACAGCCTTTGCGAGGAAAGGACATTCTTTCTGTTGAGATATTTTCATTTTGATTTTTTTCAAAGTTAATTCTGAAAATACAATGGGGAAAATGGTAGGGATAAAATTAATATGGAATTTGTGGGAGTGAAGGAGTAATTGGTATTTGCCAGGAATTTGCAGTCATCTTAATGTTCAGTTAATGTCTCAGTCATAAAGTTTGAGTAAAAATTCCTCTGTGCTATATCGGAGGTGGATTTAATAAGTAGATTCTTGCTCAGAAAGTAGACAGCATGAAATACTTGCAGGATGAAGATTGGTGTTTGTGGGGAAAAATTCTTCTATATATAGTATGGGCATTTTTTTTCTTTTGTATTAATTTCAGTATAATAGTTGAGAAAAGGGGAAAAATAAAGAGTTGAAGGATTCTACCATCTTCTATACATAGTATGGACATACTTTATTTCTTTTGTATTAATTTCAGTATAATAGTTGGGAAAGGGGAAAAAATAAGAGTTGAAGGATTCTACCATGCAGGAAAAAATCTTGTTTGGGAATAAATACAGCAAACTTCTTAAAAGTCAAGTAAAATGCTTTAGAATCCAATAGCAAAAAACCCCACATAAAATACAAAACTTATTTTAAAAACACCTACCATTAAAAAAAAAAAACAAAAAACAAAAAAAAACCCACACCAAAAAACAAACAAACAAACAAAACCCACAAAAAACAACCCAACTTTTAATCAGTATTTTGCAATCTTAGCGTATTTGTTTGGGAGGTGAATATTTAGGGGAAAAGATTCCGTGTTTGGGACTGAGCCTTAACAAGTATTTTCTAAGAACAGTATGGGTATTGTCCACTTCAGTAGCTTCTGGCTTTGCTTTTAATTTCTTAAGTAAGCTATTCCAGGGGCATTTTTATTTTCTGCAGACAGTGAAAGCGATAGAGAACTTAAAAGGTCCCTTAGCAGTCATCAAAAAACTTTTTCCCCAAGAATCACACCCTTATTCTGAATGTGCCAGATTTCTAATACTCCGCTGTGGCTGTTCAGCGACTGGCTTTTACGGGGATGTTACTGTTCTGTTCCTCCTTAGATGGCTGGTAATTATTTCTTGATAGGTGTCACTTTCTGTTTGTAACTCTTCCAGCAAGATGCACTTTGTCTCTTCTGGATTGAGGCCTTATTTTTAGCTTTTGCAATGTACTTGAAAAACCTTACTTGCAGACGTGGCAGCGCTTGTTGTGGGCTAGATAACAATAGTGCAATGCTCCATAAGCACAGGCCAGTGGACTGGAGAGGTCTTGCAAGTTGCTGAGACTGTGGGAGTGGCACAGGAAAAAAAAAAGAAAAAAGAAACCATCAGCATAGTAGCATGGTATTTAATGATACTGTCTCAATGTTTGGCTTTGCTTTTTCTCTGCGTTCTTTGTTTGGGAGATTTTTGCATTGCAAAACCGTGCTTGTTTTGTGCTGCTGAATGGTGAGCTTCTTGCTGTTTTGTGTATTGGGGGTGTTGCAACTTCTGTTGGCTTTTGATATTCACCGACCAGCAGTAACTGTGATAGATTGGAGTCCACAGCTTGGTAAGATCTAAACTCTGAACTTGAAACTGTCTGCTTGGCCCCAGCGTCAACTCTCTGTTTTGTGGGGCTGACACCTATCCTAGTGCTTTTTGGTAGTTCACTTGGTGCATCATAGGAGACACATTCTCAGTTTTTGTCTTTTCATTCTGTCTGATATCAGAGGAGGCAGAGGGTAATTTGGTGGCACATTTAAATCTTGACTGTTGTAGAATAGTATCAAGGTTCAACAGGCATAATTCCATATTTAAAAGCAGCACTTGCAAAAGTGGGTTAGTGTTAAAATACTGATCTGTAGTACCTGGGAGAAATTCTTCTGTTGCCTCTGCTATGGAGGGCTGTGATATCTGGTAGAAGTCCAGAAATGGCATCTAAGGGAATGTCATAATCCATTGGCGCTTCTCTTTAAGAGCTTGCAGTAACAACAGTTTAACTGTGCCAACTAGTCCGTCACTTCCCTAATCAATCCCATGCGACTTTGAGGAAATCGAGAACCTCCAAACGAATAAAAATACCGTGTTGGAGTGCACTGTATACCAAATGTTACTCTGCTGACTTATTTTAGAACAGTCTTTTCAATACTAAGTTTGTCACGTCAAATATTTTTGGTTTGTGTGTATTCATGGGAAAGTTTCCGTGGCACAGTTAAGTCATCAAAAGTCAGAAAATGCCAATGTTAACGTTACATATGCCTCATCATGTGGAGGCTCTGCCTGAGTTCAGAAACACCTCCGTAGCGCTCTGGTGATGTGGCTGTCTTCACCACATGCAGCAGAGCCTTGCTCAACTGTGCCCTTGGAGCTCAGCAAGGAGGAAAAGGAAAACCACGACAACTTGGCTGGCAACGGAGTGGAGGCCAAAGAGGCAGTTTGCAAAGGGGGGGATGAGCAGAGGCACTGGGAAGAGACCCAGCTGGCCCCGAGCTCGGAGCAGAAGGACAGGGGGTCCGTGCTGAGCCACAGCAAGAGGAACGGCAGCCCGAAGGGGAGGGCGTCTGGGTCGATGTTGATCTCTCTGCCCCTGGGATCCCCTCAAGTTCATAGTATAGCTCGTGGGTACATCTTCACTTCCTGCACCCTGAATGCAGCTCAGGAAAACACTTGAGACTGGCATTGTAGGAGGTGATGTGTGGTGGTTATGGCATGAAGCTGAGCACGGAGCAATCCTTCAACTTTTAAACTTCTGTCCTCAGCAAGTTTTGCAGGCTACGTGGAGTTCTGGGATGTCGCAGCTTAGTAAACTTTGTTAGCAGAGGTTTTTATCACAAATTACACATGAACAGAGGATAAGGACAGTTGCACTAAATCCAGTTGTCCCGCTTGTAGTTGTTCATAACCCCTGACATAGTTGGAGTCTTTTTGTCAAGTCGGATCTGATGGATGTGCTGCTCGCATAAGCAACCCTTTACTTGTTTTTGTCAAACTGGGTCCTACTATTAAGCAGGTAACTGCAACTTCCCTTGCTGCATACAGAACCATATCTGAAGTGAGAGCTGCATTTTCCTTTCCATTAGGTCAAGAGTTTGTAGAAGATAGTGGCTGGCACTAGCAAAACTTTTGCAGAAGTCATTCTCTGTAGTGCCTTTGCAGAGGGATAATTGCTGCTCAAGTAAGTCTATAGGGATGCTGAGAATGTTTTCATCCTTGAGTAACAAAAGAAAAATGATTCCACGGAGGAAAAAAGAGGTCAGTGTTTTGAGCACTTCTACCTTTCCTTAGGTACACCGAGGGAAAATCTGGACAAATCCATTCGGACAGTCCCACTAAGATGTCACACACATTAACAGAAAATCAGTAGAAACACCATAAACATCTAAAGAATCTGCAAGTATCTTCTATGATAGCGCAAATGGTTCATCGGCTGTAAAACTGTTGCTAAGCAAACTGAACATGTTGGCAATTACCAGCAGTCAGAAGTGATAGCTCTCAGAATATATAATAAGTGGGAATTTTCCATATGTAGGTCTTTTTGAAATGACATAGGAATGTTTAGCCAGTGGAGGTTGTGTTTGCCACTTTTTAGCCCTTAGTATTTTGAACGCTACTCCACTTATAAAGGAATACTTAAAGGAATTCCAAAGGAATAAATAAATAAATAAATTTAAAGGAATATTCCTTTGAAATATTCCTCTTAAAGGAATAAAGAATGGGCTTAGCAGGAAAGAGCTACTTTACTAAGAGAGATCCATTTAGAGCTAGGTAGCTGGACAACACTTCATAAATAAGATTGCCTAGAATGTTTTGCAGAAATGCTTGTTATAACATCTGGATAAACTTTTTTTTATTGCAGAGCTTAATTATGAATACATTATTATAATTTCATGAAATGAAATTCTGAAAGGGTCTTGTCTTTTTTTGTGAAGAAGTGACCTTGAAGTTTGGCTGACAAGTCTGCTTTATTGGTGTGAATAGAATTTTGACAATTTGTGTTGTCAGAAACCTGCAGTAATTTGCACCAAGTTCTGTAACCTTTTCTTGCTTGAAAGGCTTTCCCAGGTGTTGGAAGGAGCCCTTCCCAGCCCTCTCCTGGACACAGCAACTGTCCCAACTGTAAATGGAAATGTAGGATAAGAAAGAAATGTCTTAGAAAAGTTACCCATTGAAAAAGGAGCTGTGCAAGCTTGTATAATAAATAGATCTGGTTTAATCCAGTTGTGATGGGGGGAAATAAACCCAACCACCGAGTGCTCTCTTGTTTACTGAAAGGCAGAGCTACAATAGTACAGATCGAAACTACACAGTAATGTGCTGTACCAAGGAATACAAAAAGGAAAGTAGTAAAATACCTGTATGATATTTGTGATTGCCATATATATGAAAAAAAACAATCACAGGCAAACAAGAAAGGTAAAATGAAATTAGTGAAAAATGCTACTTAATATAGCTCATAAAACAGACCTCTCTTAAAAAGGCAAAATGTCTGAAGGCTTAGAAGAATATGGTCTGTGGCCCCTGCTTCTCCAGGGTTCCTCAGTGCTGAGGAATAATCCTGCTCAAGATTTTGCAGTTCGAAGGGTGCACTAAACAAGTCAGTTCTTCAGTTGCCGTTAGAAGTTAGGTAATTCCCTGGTACTTTAAAAGAGTAAAACATAACTCCTGCTATCCTCCCTGGGACTTCTTCAGCTAATAAAATACATACTGATGTCTGGAGCTATGTGAGTGAACTAATTATACCTGTTTATAATGGCTGCCGCATTTATAAAAACAGTCCCAGTGCTAACAGCATCTAATTCATTACTTTGTGAAACACTGAATGTCATGACTTGGAAAAGTGTTGCTGTGACTCATTTTTGGTTTTTTTCTTTTTTTTCTTTTTTTTTGTTTTTTTTTTTTTTTTAAAAAAAAAAAAAAGTAATATGTGTTGTCTTTCCCACACAGTTCTTCCTGAAAAATTTATTACACCCTAGCCAGGCCAACCTTGACAGAAAAATTGATTTATAATATTTTTTTTTTTAAAACCTAGGTGTTTATGAGGTGCAGCTTCTGTGCCACATTAGTGATCCACCAGGAGGATTTGTGACTTGATTGCTTATTGAAACATCTCAGTAGGAGTATGTATCACTATAGCTGTGCTGTATGTTTGAAAACAGTTGTGGAAAAGTTAACCATACCTTTTCATGTTGGCTTTTCTACAAGCGGGCAGCTTCCTCCTGGTAATCGAATGTGATACATTGCAGTGTTAAGAGGCAATTTGGAAGGACAAAATTCGTCAATTATGCTTTTACCCACTAGGGGGACCCATTGTTATGACTAAAAAGTGGGATCTGACGTTATAAAAACAAAACCGGGATAATCAAATGTCAGGTGGAATTTTTATACCAGGATCTTTTCACTGTCTTGGCGTGTACACACACCGTAAAAACCTGTGGGCCTCTTCCACCCATATAATAGTGATTTTCCAACTAAGATGCAACTTCTATGCAGCACAAATAAGAGCTGAGCGTTTTGCATGTACAGAAAGCTCACATTTCTATGTTGGGTCACCTTGCGGCTGTATTCTGAAATAAAAATGGGCAGAAAAAAGATATAATTGCTTGTGATGTGCAGAATTTACTGAGAAAATGTATTTTTGTTCAAAGATGTGCGAGTCATTTTGTTTTCTTTTATTCCTGGGTGGGGGGATACAACTGCTTTTTTTTGTCCTGACAACCAAATAGCTCACCCATGTCCTAATTCTTTCCTGCCTCAAGCATACACCCTCCTTTACTCTGGGCTTTGCAACTCTGTGCCCTGCTCTTCAGAAGGCTCCTCGCAAAATCATCTCATGCCTGCGTCTCCGGGGAGAGATGCTCCGCTTCGTCCTCGCTCTGCTGCCCATCGCGCTGCCCTGCCTCCCTCCTGCCTCTGCGATGCTGCAGTGATCTGTGGCTGCCCCTGCCCCTGTCCCTTAACTCACCATCCGTCCCCTGCGCGGTGCCGCTCTCGCCATCCCCCTTACCTCCTGCAGGCACCTCGAGGCTTGTCTTTGTGTGTGCGATCCTTCCCCCCCTTCATTTCGCTAGCCCCATCGCAATCCTCACCTCGCTTAGGTAGATGAGGGGGGAGCGGACGGAAAAAACCAAACAGCAAGGAAATGATCTGGAAATTTCCGTATGCAACATTTTTTGATCAACGGTCGCTTCCTGTGGTGACTGAGATTATGCCTTTCCTCCTTTGCCCCCATCTGGGTCCTCTTACTCTTTTTATTCTTACTCTCTTGTCATGTGTCAAGACCAATTTGGCACCCAAGCTCTAAAAAGTTGGGGACAGCACATTTCTCAGGTGTGGCAAAATAAAAAGCAATGGCAATTATTGCTTACTGCCTGGAGTGAAGTCGTTTTAATACTGTTTCTAATCCTACTAGTAACCGTGCTTTTTCTCAGAAAGAATGCATATCTTTCTTTATTAGTTCTTGTTATTTCACACATTTAATATTTTAAGTTCTTCTCCTAGGTGTGATGGGGATACAATGTAGTCACTTCTTTTTTAACAAAGAGCATTTTTTATTTAAATATGCTTGAATGAGTGAAAGTTTATCTTGAATTAGTGTTTACTTAAGTAAAATTTTCTCCTCCTGCATAAAAGACTAATGAGCAATTGTGCTGTGTGACCATTTTAAAAGGTATTTCAACAAAGTGCCTGTTTGGTTCCTTTCAGTGGCTCTTTTTGACACATTGTGCAGCGCTTTGGGATGAAATATTCAGATCACATCTGAGTAACTAATGGATCTGCAGCTTGATTTCCACGGTGAACCACAGGAGGTGGGCATCTCAGTCACCAGGGTCTCGGCCCTTGAACCTAATGGACTTTCAAATCCCTCTGCTACCATTGGAAAATAAGCACCCTCATGCCCCTCAGAAGCGACTTTAACTTCCTAAATCACGCAGTTACTTTTGCAGTTATTACCCTCATCCTGTGCAGGAATCTTGATATTCTACATGTGGCAGACTTCCAGGTATTTTTATTTTACTATGTATTTATTATTCATGTGAGTTTAAAAAGGGGGTAAAAACAATTAAACTGCAGACAGTTTGTGTTATGGTTGAAGGATAAATTTGCATCCACTTCTCCCCTATCGATATTAAGGTACCACGCAGTGACGAACTTGATGTTGGCTGATCTGTGCCAGCCTTTGTGCATCCAGCACAAATAATAATGTCAAGTATGGGTGTGGAAGGCAGGAATTTGCCCTGTGCTTCAGCGAGATGAAACACGATGGTTGGCAGAAACATGGAAAAGGTGCTTTCAGTATGGGTAATATTTTGCAAACAGAGTGAAAATTAAATGCATATAATTTCTTTAGTGCTGCAGTGCCGGATCCATCCAGAGACCTGGATCCACGGGAGCAGTTAGAGGGGCAGCGTTAGGATGGAGGGCAGCGGGTGAGGTTTGGTACCGGTGGGTGCTGGTGCTCCGCAGCAGACACCAGCAGAAGGGACATCATCTTCTTGCTGCAGTCGTGCAGTCTCGTACCTCGGTGCTCTCCCAACTTTTCCTGGTGGATTAAGCCAGATGAGGTGCAAACTCTCACTCCTTCTGCATCTTTTGTTACAGAAGCCCTCGTTTTTGGCACGGGGGCTTCAGAGGGGGAAGGGATGTTGACATCTGAAATTACTGCGTCTTTGCACCAGCCTGAAATTTGTTGAAACCTTGCGTCGTGCTAATTAAAGTTTGAGCTGTATCAGTTAAGCTGCTACCTGTAGCTTGGCTGCTTCTTAGGGTTCGGACGAGGTAGTGGACCTGTTGCACCTCCTGTTGCAGCTCCAGGGAGTCATGGAGAGGGTCTGGGGGCTCTCAGTTTTCGTATTGCGGTAGTTCTAGGGGCCCTCCGTGGGATCCTTCTGCAGACAGCATCAGGCAGTGAGTTCATGCCACCGCTCTGAGCACATCAGGCTAGTTTGTGTTAGGATGCACGCTTAAATGCAAAGAAATGTCTTAATTCAGATTCTGTTCTAGGAAAAAAGGTCGATATATGCAATCTACTAGGAAACTACCAACTATGGAAACTGTTTTTAAGCTGCTGTGAAGATCTGTGTTCGATAAGAATATGAGATATAAAAGAATAAACAAGCTATATTACCCCAATAATAATAGTATGACCTTGTTTTAATTCAGCACAAGCTAGTAGCATTTCATTTCTTATTGCTTCTGATTGCTAAATGACCACCTAAAAATGACCACAGGCATTAGGTATTTATATCAGATTTCATTTGCGATCATTGAAAGGTTATTATTTATTTGCATTGGCAGATCTAAAAATCAAAATTACCTAAATGGGCTGTTAACATTCTTTGATTGCAGTCTGTAAAATGTGTGCTTTAAAAAACCCAGGAACCTGGTGGCTGCTGCTGAGGCTGTTTTTCTTTTCAGCTTCGGAAAGAAGCATTTACATGGAAGGGTAATGATGCTAAAATTAATAAACTAAGGAATCTGTGCTCTGGAGGGACCGAAAGAAACTTGTGTGTTCTGAAATTGATTAAAATGCATTCTCTTTGGCTAGAACTGAGTGGTCTCAAACTTATGTGGAAGATTTATTTGGTTATTTATTTATTTGTTTGTTTTCGTAGCTTACAAAATCTCTGTGTAAATAAATAATATACCCTAAGTCCAAACTAGTCAGGTCAACAGCACTGTTTATGCAGCCCAATGTGTACAATTAAAAAAACTAATACAAACAAGAATATAATTATTGCAAGTTCTTACTACTTTTTTGTAAACTGTTCCTGGTGTGTGACAGTTTCCTACTCTTAGTTGATATTCTGAGACACATATTAATATGGCTCAAGAATCCCTCACTTCAATTACTGTAATGTTAACTGCATTTTGAAATAAATACAAAGTTTCATAAACTAGAATTAGTTTAAGTAGAATTACTTAAAATTTGCTGTTTTCCATGAACACCTGCTTTTCCTGCTCATTAGAAGCAAGCTTTGTGAATACTAATTGGCATCCTTGCTCAGCCCAAGAGCTTGATCCAGGAGCGTATGATGGATTTACTTCTTTGCTATATTTGCATTTTAAAATCCTACCTCCTGAAAGAAAAACAAACGTAAAGGGTGGGAATTCAGTGAAAGGAATCCAGAAAATCCATCAGGATCTACTAACTTGCCATTTCATCTAAATATAAAATATGCACAGCAGTTGTACAACTGTATGTTTATATGCAGCTCTGCATTTTTGACTGAAAAAGAGAGCTTTCTTAATATAGCCTAAAGTGTGATTTCGCTTGGAAAAGTGAATCTGTAAACTTAGCATCATGTTTATTGTCTTAATGACTTTTCAAATTCCAGACTTGATTTGTACACTGGCACAGCAACTTGTTTATCCTAACTACAAGCTCAGTCTGAGGTCAGCAAGTCTAGCTACGTTCAAGGGCCTGAAATTAATGCAACAGTACATCTGTGGGAACGGTTGCGTAATTCAACATCTTATCAAGTCACCACATCAATCCAGGGTTGCGGTACACAGGACTATAAAAACGCTGCTGCCTTTCTCCAAGTTTCTCCACCCTGCGTTGTGTTTTCCTGTCCTCCTCCCTTCTGTTTTCCACACAAAAGGGAGTTCACTGAAATGCCTGGTTTGCCCCCAAACTACCAACCTTTGACAGAAAGGGTGGAAAAGCAGCAAGACTTTCGAACGACGGAGGTACTTAACTTGTCTCATTTCTAACCTAAGGGTAGGCTATGTTAAAGGAGTCATGCAACCGGCGCAGCATCCTTCTCCACGCAGCCTTCCAATGCCACTGGCTCTGCCCATCCTGGAAGGCACTTTCCAGATGGATTTGAACCATCGCAGTCCCGTCCCTGGGAACGTGCAGGTTTAGGTTAGCCGGAGGTACGCCTGTCCTTGGTACCTGAAACAATCCTGAAGTCTCTGCCACGAGGCGTGGAGAGCCCATCCGTGACTCCTTCTGATGCCACTCTGAAGACGAGTGCAAGTTACCATGTTTATTAATGCTGTGGCCGCATAACGCACTAATACAGAGAAATTTTGTTCTCCGTAAACATGATAAAAAATGGTTCAGCCCTCGTGAAGGGGATGGTGCACCACGTAACCCCAGGCGGCTCACCTGAGAGTGGAGCAGCTGCTTGAGCATCGGCTCTCTACCACTGCAATCCTAGTTAGGCTATAAATGTCGACTATTTGAAATTTTTTTTTTTAATAAATGCATTTTGCATGCCATGAAAAGGTGGTGCTTCAGCATTGTGTAATGAGATCCTTTGGTTCCACCTAACAGGAGTGAAGTACCCGTTACACTGCAGGATAACTTGGTGGATGCCCTGCCTAGCATCTACACAAACCGCTTTTCCATTCTGCAAGGTGTGCTTGTATTTATGGAAGGTTTTTGGTGTTTTGTTTTGTTTGTTTTTTTTTTAAATACCTTTCTTTCGGAGTGCTGAAAAATCTGAAGAGAAATTAAGTTGTTGCTGAAAAACCAAACAGGCTGCCATCCCTTTTTCTTTTCTGGGCTAAAGTCCAATTTTGCACAGCAGTTGCAAAGAAAAAGCAAACGCATCACTGGATTCAGTGAGAAATATTGTAACAGTATGTAATCTCTGTCAAGATAAAATTGCTTTGTGATTTACATTACAATAAATCCTGACCTTTAAGTGCTGCAGACTAAGCTAATCTGTGAAGTACTTTATTCTATCACTGAATCAGCGTGTGAAGCTGAAGCAAAGTGATTCTATTCGTCCCACTGTGGTGTTGCTGAAGAGCACGTAGGAAAGCAGATTATGGTGCACCGTTCCATCTGCATCGCAACAGTGATGTAATTGAAATATCTAGTGTGGATTAATAGATGTACTTGCTACTGCTGTAGGAAGCATAAATTAATATTTTTATAAATACAGAGCATATCGCATTTAAATTGACATAAATCAGGACATTAAGAATTAAGCTTAAAAATCCGGGCTGACTTTCTAACATTAATTTGCTAATAGCTCATTCCCTCTCTCTCTCTTGCTCCCCTCATTTATTTTCTTTTCTTTTTTTTTTAAGGAGAACAGCTTGTGTGTCAGCATAGATATTTCAGCCTTAATTTAAATTTTTTGGCTTTTGTTTCCTGATGTCTCACTTAGTGTGGTTTTTGGGTGTAGCCTTTTGTAGTTGTGTTGCCTCTGGCACTTAAGTTAGCCTTCTCTTGTTCTTTTTTGCAGAAAACAGCCCCCGAATGAATATTTCAGGGGTTCTTTAATTATGTATTTACACAATGGTCCTTACCAGAAACACATAATATTCACCAGATTGAGTAAGTAGGTAATCAAGTAGTTGTTTAAGCAGGAATTCTTGACACATTATCCCGTAACACAGCAGTTAAGTTTATTGCATCATGCCCTACTTGGAGCATTTTCAGCCTATGTATTTATATGTGCACTTAGAGGCAATCTTATTATAAAGCACTTATGTCTACTGAGCCAATCAGATTTGCAGGCTAGGAATGTATTATAAACTCTGTAATTTTGCATACAGAGCATCTCATGCTGTGAAACTCTTCAAAGCTCTGCATGTGACTGTTAGACCACCTCGCTTTAACGTCTGCTGAAACGCTGGGAAGAACCTAATACAGATGGAAAAAAGTTTATCTGGGTCTTTTTCCAGTCTTTGGGTCACACGACATTTTCTTTTTAAATTTCATTATATGTGGTATTCTGAGATCACTTATGTTGTCTGATAGATGTCAATATATGTCCATTATCTTGGAGCTTTCGTTTTTCTGTGCCATTCATTGCACCTTTTGAATGGGATGTAGGTATATATATTGTATACTTGTTGTGTATACACATCATATATTATGTTATGAATATATAGACACATACATTTATACATATACATGTATATCGTTTTTGTTGGTTGTATATATGTGTGTATATATGTATCTTCACATATAAATAAAAAAATCCACTAGGATTACTCAAGCCTGCGTCTGGATCTGATAATCTGGGACGAGTCAGGAAGGAAGAGAGGAGGCTAATAGGAAACAGATGCTGAAAACAAAGATGGGCACTGATGTGCAATATTACAGAGATGGATAAAAAGTTAAATGGTGGAAGGACGAGGAAAAAACACTGTCACAAGAGAAAGAGCTGCAAAAGCTAAATGTTCTAAAGTATAATAAATGGGAATTTGATTGGCAATATAAGCTTTCCAGATTTTTTTTTTTGATCTAAAGCTTTTAACATTTTGATTTGCAGTCACCTGGAGGTCTCTAAGCACAGAAGTTATAAACTCTTAAACCTTGGACTTGCTGTGTTGATCTGTCTGAAACGCATGTCAGTCCATTCAATTTCCTCACTGCTGGGTTTGTCTGTTGCATTTAGTTACGGATGATTGTGTAAATCTGAAAAAACGTCCATGGTAGCCTTTGGCCTGTCTATAATGTCCTGTGTAGTCCAGGGCAACAGCACAAAAGTAATTGTCACCCCGCGTGATCTTTAGTTGGCATCCAAAATGCAAGGTGGAAAGGAGCTCCATGCAGGTAGGTGGAAGCATCATATGTATAACATACGATACACCTGCCATAGTTGACAGGGTCTGGAACAGAGTTCACTGAGGAATTTCTGATTTTTTTTTTCCTTAAGGCCAGTTTAGAAGCTGTTTAAATCAGTGCTTTTACAACAAAACCATTTTCTGAAAATGGTCTTTTTTGTTGTTTCATTTTAATTAAGAAATTCTTTTGACAGAAAGTTTTGAAATTGCTAGACTGAATCAATTTGACATTTTCTAAAATTAAAAAATCCCAGTTCAGCTATCCAAACAACTTCTTTGGAAACTTAAGGTAACTACACCTTAAAAGCAGCTAATATTAAAATGGTAGTTGTAGAAAGTTTTGAAAAGGGGAGAATTGGAGAAATTTCTCAGATTTCAGCTGTTGGTTGGTTTGTTTTGTTCCTTTGCTCTTGCCTTTAAGGGTTTCCACTGAGATTTCGCAGATTTGACTGCCAGGTCGTAAGGGATATGTTTACCTCCTGCGACTGCCCCTGAAGACATTCACCTCTGAGATTGCAGCGACGCTGCCAAGGTTAAATTTATACTGATGGATATGTCGAAGAGTGATACTGGACCACTAATAGATGCTATAGGAATATTGTTCATTTCAAAGAGTTCAGAGATGCTGTTCTGGATGCTTCTCACCAAAAAAAAAAAAAATCAGACTTTGTTATGTCATGCCAGTAGGACCAGGTTAAACAGCAGCTTGCGGTGATGAAATAAGCTGCGGGTGTCTGAACCAGCGGCTAATGGCAACTGCTTTTTAAAGCCCCCCCCTTGTCTTCCTGAGATCCTTCGCCTCTGCAAGTGCCTTCGTAGGAATGCTGGCTCACCTGGAGCCAGGTCAGGAGGTGTGTTAGTGACTGGTGAGGCCAAGCAAGGAGTCATCTGGCCACGAAACCGGGAGGTTATGAGGAAATGGAGCCCAGAGGAAAAGGACCTGGGGGTGCTGGTCGACAGCCAGCTGAACATGAGCCGGCAGTGTGCCCAGGTGGCCAAGAAGGCCAACGGCATCCTGGCCTGTATCAGAACTAGTGTGGCCAGCAGGAGGAGGGAGGTGATGGTGCCCCTGTACTCGGCCCTGGTGAGGCCGCACCTCGAATCCTGTGTTCAGTTTTGGGCCCCTCACTCCAAGAAGGACCTTGAGGTGCTGGAGCGTGTCCAGAGAAGGGCAACGAAGCTGGTGAAGGGCCTGGAGCACAAGTCTGATGAGGAGCGGCTGAGGGAACTGGGGCTGTTTAGCCTGGAGAAGAGGAGGCTGAGGGGAGACCTCATCGCGCTCTACAACTACCTGAAAGGAGGTTGTAGCGAGGTGGGGGTTGGTCTCTTCTCCCAAGTAACAAGCGATAGGACGAGAGGAAATGGCCTCAAGTTGTACCAAGGGAGGTTTAGATTGGACATTAGGAACAATTTCTTTACTGAAAGAGTGGTCAAGCCTTGGAAGAGGCTGCCCAGGGAAGTGGTGGAGTCACCATCCCTGGAGGTATTTAAAAGACGTGTAGATGAGGCGCTTAGGGACATGGTTTAGTGGGTATGGTGGGGTTGGGTTGATGGTTGGACTCGATGATCTTAGAGGCCTTTTCCAACCTTAATGATTCTATGAAAAGAAAGGGAGGGAGACAGTGCTGTTTCAAGCCTCCAGTTGGTAGGGAGCTCTCTGCATCAGAAATGCAAATGCTTAGGGAAAACCCTCTTTTTCTGAGTGCTAACTCACCTGGGGGGCTTCCATGGGAAAGAGAGCGAAGATAAGGGCTTTGCGATGAGAAGATCTACTGGGTTTGTCTATTCCCTCCCCCTCCCTGTTGTTCTGTGTTTATTCATTACTCTCCCATGCATCCAGTACCTCCAGGTGAAGCCCATCCATACCCCTCCCTGCCAGTTTCGTAGCTAGTTTCCAAGAGAGGTTATTTAGCAGCCTTCTCTTAACCCTGGTCTTCTAAACAAAATGCACATCATCATCTGTAATGGACCTGCAAAATCGTTTTCTCAAAATAATATGTATCAAAGCCTCTTTGGACAAGTGGTTGTGCCTGTCCATTTACGCGATGGTTTTACAATAGCTTGTCCTGAGGTGTTCCTCGTGCTTCCATTCAATATGACCTTAAATATTTTATCAGAGCTTAAAATGCAGGTATCTATCCATTTACTTAAAGTTAGTGGGTTTTTTTTTTCCCTTTCTATTCATTTATAGTTTTCACTCTCTATTGCACAGCAGCTGTATTTTTTGTAAGTTTCTGGATTTAAAAAAAAAACCAAATCCTTATTTTCAGGCAAATAAGAAGCAATATGTCAAACACAAAGTGTTTCCCCACTTTAAGATTCCTTGGTCACCTCCACGAGCTAGCTAATGCCAGCGTGCTGGAGACAGCTGGCCTCCTAAATTACACCATCAGCTTCCTGCCAGTCCATGTGGGTATCGTTCCTGGGCGCAACCCCCCAAACTGAGTCATTTCTCACAACAATAAAAAAAAAGTGGCTTTGTGGGACGGAGGAACCTTAAGTCCTCCTGTGAAGAGAGCAGCTATGTATTTCTGTTAACCTCAGCAATCCGTTCGCAAAGGTTCAGAAAGCTATCACTGGAAGGAAAAAGTCTAGACTTTTTGTCTTTTTTTTTTTCTCCCCAAGATGAAAAGAGGTATTTTCTTTTCCAGGGAACAAAGGCTTGTACATGCAGCCATAAACCTCCTCCCATTCATCGGTGGTTTGGGAGGGGTGAACACAGAAGGCTGTGTTGTTTGCTGGCCGTGGCTCTCCCCATGCGCGGTTTGGTGGAGATCCATCGCTTGGCCGGGACTGCGAGCGTCAGTGGACTTGTGATTTTTCACTCACTGGGCCAGGCTGGGCTGCATCCATCATGGGCAGCGTGGCATCGGCTTGCAAAAGTGGATTTTGAGTGCCCTACAAGCAGAGGGGAGCGACTGCCTGTTGGGGAGAAAACAAAATCAAAATTAAATCCCCAGCAGGCGAGGTCAGGACATGATCAGTAAGGAAGTGCAAACCACTCTCCCCTGCGAGTTACTGCTGTGTTGGTGTCCCCAGACCCCTGCTAATGATGGCTAGACATAGGCTAAGTGCTTCCTAAAGCACTGAGTTTTCTACCTAGCCATTACAGCTTTCCATGGTGTTGAAAGTCCAGGTCATTCCTGAAATTGGTCTTCCCACCTGCTCCCTCTGAAGGCATCAACCCTGGGTGGTGTGTGGTGGTCCTTCCTCCCTCCTCACCCTTCCAGGCTCAGCCCCAGGCTCTCCACTCCCGTCTGCAGCAGACCCACAACCGCACAATGACTTTTTGGGTGAATGATTTTTGGGTTCTGTTCCTGATATGATTTGCCACGGGTAATAATTTTTTAACATTTTGTAACATTTTTTGTCTGTGCATGCCATTCTCTTCTTTTTTTTTTGAGAATATTTCACCCCTTTTCTTTATGACTTTTGTGATATGATCCTGCAAATAATGTCGATATGGAAGTAACAACTGCAGTTGTTTCCTTCCTCCTGTGATGTCCAGGAGTGACAACGCTCCCGGAGCAGAAGGGCAGTAACGAGCCAAGGCATGGCGTGCTCTCGCTGGCCAGTAGCACAGTGGTGACGTGAATAATTGAGGGTGCTGGAGGAGTCATACCCACGCACGTTGCTGTCCCCGCTTGGCTCCTTCCTCACCTCCTGCTCCTGCAGGGACGGGCTCCTGCCATGCTGCTGGAGGGAGATGCTCCCCACCTCACCTCCATGGCATCGGGTCCTCTTGGAGCCTCTGGAATGCTCCCTCTGTCCCTTTCCTACATCTTAAAATTTTCTGAGCATCCGGTGTAAATTCAGAGTCTTCTCGCCTTTTTTTTTCTTCACTTTTCTTTGGTTTTTGGCTGAAAATCGCTGCAGCCGAAATAAATCTGAAGTCACAGAAAGAGTCCACTGCTGCAAAGAATGAATCTGGTTGTGTTTTAAGCCTTCATGAATCCATTCTTGCGGGCCTCTTTTTTGATATTTGTGGATTAGGATGGACATGCCAACAGTTTCTACTGTTGTAAAGAGAGGGGAAAAAAAAACCAAACCCAACCTTGTGCACACTCAGAAAAAAAATGATGGAGGTCTATTCATTTCAGAAATAGTGTAATATTCCTGGATAGATTACACACAGCTTGAAATAAACAAACATCCACAATAGCAATTTAGATATAATTGTATCTCCTTTTTTATTTAGATTTATACAATATTAACTGTAGAAAGGCCAATAATGTCAAGAACTGTGGAAAAATATTTTTCATTAGGAAGAGACATACTGGAAATTTATTCTGTCCCTGAGCTCTGCAAACATGCCGGCAGTTCAGTATAAAACAAAGCAAATACTCAGGTTGTGAAAAGTTGTTTTCTCTCTAACTTCCTGAATGTTACCCTAACTGGATTTTCAAATTGGTTTCTGTGGTCTGCAGCTATGCACAGCAGAAGAAATTGCAGGCATCTCTTAAGCTGAAAGGGTATTTTTAGATGTTTTGTGGGCTGTGTATCAATTACTTTATAACATAGAGTTAGTAAGGAATGTATGAAATATATTTAGTGTCTTTCGAGAGTATTTTAGGAGCATTTGATTCTGACACATGGAATATAATTTACAGAGATGCAAGTTACATCATTATAAAATTATATATTGAGAAAACACCACCTCAAAAAAAAAAAAGCCAACAAAAAAACTCATGAAGAAAATCCTTTGAACCCTTCCTAGAGGTATCCACCCTTGAAAAGAGTGGAAGTTTTCACTAAAGAGTCTTTGCTTTCCATTCAAAGGAAGCTTTTGGAAGATTATACAACCCGTGATTTTTCTATAAATTATTGTTGTATCAGTGGTTATGCTAATGCTGGTTGCATTACTAGCCGACTGTTCCTTCAGCCTCAAAATATCTTTCGGACGTCTTCCAGTTTCCTTGGCTCGCCCTGTCTCTTGGTTTGTGTGGAAAAAGGAGGTAGGAGAAGGGCCCTGCTTTTCTCCTTCACATTTCATTTTCTTAACTACAGAAAAAGGTAAAACGCTTTGTTATTATGAGGTTTTGTGATTAATTTTTTTTCAAATAATCAAAACAGAATTAACATGTATTTCTAAATACGAATAACTGAGGGATTACACCCAGGCTTTAATGTTTTCCCGAATGTCATTGCAGTGAATGGGTTGGCAGGAGGGAATTCTCACCTTTCCTTCTGCTTTTATCAGTGACTAGGTACATTGGTTGCGTGGGGGTAGCTATAGCTTTCTACTGGAAGCATCAGAAAAAATTTTAAATGTCCTCCCTACTCCCAAAGAATAGCTGGGCAGGCTGAGAATAGAAAGATCTTCCCCAAATTATACCCACCCTGCCAGAGCTGCCAACACGGGCAGCACAGATATTCCCAGCAAAATAACCCAGGAGGCAGTTTCCAGAAGGATCTCTCCTGCAGGCTCAGTCCTAATCGATTCAGTGGTATTCAGGGCTAAATCCAGACACCTGATGGGCAACAGGAGCTGGCCTACAGCGCAACAGAGAATCCTCCGTCTCTGAAGTTTCTTATATGGAGGTAAATTAGCCATATGTTTTTTTTCTCCCCCGCCCCCCCAAATTATTTTGAGTGTATTACCGTGACTTGATTTTGAAACCAGTCTGAAAGAACTGCCAAACTGGTGTTTTGCCCCTTCTGAATAAATATGAGGTACCGTGAGCCTGGGAAGGCTGTGCTTTGGGAAGCGGGGAGGAGACCTTCTTCTTTGCCCACCACCTTTTTGTGTGACTTCCACCAGGAGGACCTGGTCATCTCCCCAGAAGGATCTCCCGGCTTCCTGAGATTCAGTCGTCCTTTGTGGGAGGGAGGTGTAGTGGGAAGGCTCACTGGTGATGGAAGGGACCATTTCCACCTAGTAAACCATGCCCAAAATTTACACCTGTGCTTGCAAATTTAGTGCCCGAGTGTACAGGCGCCTATTTACAGAGACAATCGACCCTTTCAACCTGCTTATGCAAACTCTGGGCAGATATGCATTTTGCAGTCACCATTCAGACAATGAAGCTCTGGTAAAAAAGAACGTCTCTCGACTGAAAATTTTCCACCCAGATCTCAGGAGATGTCTAGTAGTGACTGCTTCTGGTTGGAAACAACTATTCTTAGATCCTTTTAAAATTTCTACTTTCAAAATGAGCCATAACATTTCAGATGTTAAAAAAAAAAAAAAAAGAAAGACTCTTAAAAAGGTAGTTACTCTGTCAAACCTCACTGAGTTCCCAGATTGTTATTTCTTCTAACCAGTGCAACTGACCCATCCCTTCTGACGACCACTAAAGAAGCTGAAAATACCTACTACAAAGTGACTTCCTTACCTAAAGAGTTGTGTTTCCTCTATTAAGAGGTCTCTGGGCTATGAGCAGTTAGGTCTGCCCTCGGGGCAGAGCTCTGTAAAGCTTTGTCAGGCTCTCGTGCCGCTGCCAAGTAATCCCAGCACAGTTCTGGGATGGACCTACAGCATCTTCTAGACTGCTAGGAACTGTTTGAGGATTAAACTTTGTAAAACCTGAGTCCAAAACGAAGATGAGAAAAGTGTTGTGAGAATATATTTAATTTTGTGAGGGGCTCAGACCCCCTAATACGATCATACTGTAGAGATCACATACAATCACAGTAAGCTGTTTGGTCTTCTTCCTGTCCTCCTCCTCTATAAAAACTACTAATGTCCCCTGCTTGCATATCACAGGACTAGATTTTCTCTGATTAATATAATGAAGCTTCATAACATTTCTCACTGACTCCTGTACAGTGTCACTCTTCAATGAAAATCGTGTAATTTGATGAGATTCTTCCATAGTCTCTGCAGATTATGACAAGCAGAAGCCAAAGGCCTTGCTTTTTTTAATTTTTTATTTTTATTTAATTACAAGAAATCCAAATGACTCATTTTCAAGTGAAACTGACAACACGTTAAGCTCTGAAGCTCGTTGCTTGCTATTTTGATGTACAGCGGCATTAATATGTAGTTTGTTTGGCGGTGGCCTAAAAGTAATTGCTAAAGGATCAACAGCAAGGGAATAAAAACACAGAGCAATTACTGGAGATTCCTACTTACTATTACCCCACTCGGCATGCTGCTTCAGCTGGTGCTATGCAACAGACATGGCAGAAATACACACAACCATTGACCCAACCGGCTAAAAAGAAGCTCATGCAATCAAGGAAAAGTGGTGGGCACGGAATAAAGAGTGCATAAAGCCTTTGGTTAGGCAAAAGCACTTGCTCGAATCTGTGTCAGTCCAGCAAGGCGCTTGACCTGACTTCAGAGACAGTAAAATGTATGTTTAAATACTCAGGTAATATAACATGGTCGTGGTCCCTGAATAATTTGAATTTTCGTATTTTTGCTCCTTGACGATGCTCCAGAGTGAAGAGAAGGTGAAGAGTGAGGAACCTGGCCCGCAGATTTTAAGTGGAAGAGGTACCTGCAGCTGCTGGGAAGAGAGCATTAACGTGGACTATTGGCAGCTTGCAGACAGGACAAAACTATATGCTTTAAAGATAAATCTGTCCTACAACCTGCCCTTTACCATAGGATACTTGAAATGGATTTATTTATCTACACTTGGAGTTTTCCAGTTATCTACCTCTTATAGAATATCATACAGGTAACAGCAACAGGGAAACCTGTCTCCAAACAAGTTCGATAAGTTTTGGGTTGCTTCCTCAACAAGGTTGTCTCCTTGTTGCCGCTTCTTAATATTCCTGCGGCATTCCCGGTTATCCTAGCAGCATTTTTGGTTGTGGCATTAGCTGTTCATCTTTACAGCAGAAATCTGGATCTTGATATGAGGCCATCCGCAGAGAAATTCAGACGACACTTTCCTCCTCTTTCTACCATTATGTTTTTTAGGACTTAACTGAGTATCTGTAGAAGTGAGAGAACACATACTTACTTAGCTACAGGAAGAGTGTCTCTAGCAACATGCTTGGCTTTATACAGGATAAGAACTAGTGTTGTTTAAGGAGCAAATGAAAATAAAAATAGAAATGCAGGAATGTAAAAGGATTTTCCCTTTCTGAATGATTTGATGAACTTATTTTTTATCAATGGAAACTTGAATGGTAAAATTAACTGAAAATCCATGGTTTAGGAGAAGATGATCCAGTCTACTCAGAAGGCTGTTTTGTTTCTATTACAGTTACGTGTTTGGTCTCTCTTCTATGTTTGCCAGCCAGACTGAAGAGCTATCCTCTTTCTACCTCTGGTCTACATCATACAACAGTGTTGGTGGAAACATGCAGACTTTGCTAGGCATTAAAATCCATCTTCAGAAGAAGCATTTCCAGACACAAAAAGTTTAACACAAAGGCAGATCTGTGACTTGGAGCAAGCAGGAGATAGCAAGAGATTTGTCATACACTGAGTATGATGGTTTATTTAGCTGTTTAGTGTCATGGTTGGATTCATTGATCTTTAGCTAGATACATCACAGATAAAATGACAAGTAGTATACAACAATGCTGAAAAAGATAAATATCATCTATTATCTTCACGAGGATCTCCACGAGAGCTAGTTTCGCAAATATTCACTTATCAGGGTGCTAGATTTGATTACTGTCATAAAGGAATTAGTTCAGGCATGACAATATTTCATGTCGAGAGAGAATGGGTAAAGCTGTCTGGTCAGTGCTTTCTTGGAGATGCATACAAAACCAATGTTCCATATGCTCTATGTGACACATTAGCTATGCTGAATTAAAGTACTACAACAACCTTAAATGTACTGAATTGTTGAGGAAACAGCACTGCTTCCTCCTTGGCTGTTATTTTCACCATTAAGAGATAAAGATCAGTAGCTTAAGTGAAACAGTGTATCTGTGGCAAGCGATAGATTTATTTATCAGCACATAAATACGGCGTTCAAATTCTTTCCAAAGTTTGGGTTTTTGAGCAGCAGCAGCATCAACAGAGACCTGAGTGCTCTAACCCCGCGTGGTGAGAGCAGCTGGATCGCACGGTCCCACCTCCAGCGACGTTAGCTGCCAGGACACCTTCCCCGGCGATCGCAGGGCTCCAGGCGTGACATCGGGTAAGGTGGCAGCAGCGGCTCCCGTGCCCCTGCCCAGATGTGCTCCCCGGCCAGCGGTACCCGCAGGCTGAGACCTCTCGGGGCACAGGACCCTCCGGAGCTGGGGACGGGAGCCCAGCCGCCTCTCGGAGCAGGTTTCCCAGCCGGCACAGCTGCTCCGCTTCTACCCTCCACCAGCCGAGACCTTCTGCGGCATCCGCTGCCGTGCCGGCATCGTTGTGCTCTGCACCACCGGTCTGCAGCTCTCGCGGCGGTAGCAGGGAGTTAAATTTAGCAACTCAATAGTGGAAGTGTTTTCCTTTCTCCAAACAGTCCCAATACCGAGAGTCCTGGGACTTGCCTTCCCTGCTGCATTAGATGGCACAGTGCTTGTAGCGTGCCCTTTGCAGGACCGTCCTCGTTACCCGACGTACCCAGATTAATGCCAGCTCAGGCAGGATCGGTTCAGGTCTGGGCCAAATATTGGAGCAGCTGATGAAATCACAGCCAGACCCTTGGCTCCTGGTCTGGAAAGCATAGGATGGGCGGCACTTTCCTAGCTGGAAACGTCGGTACAAATGAGCAGACGTGTGTTGCGCGCTGCTTGTCACGTGCTGCATGCACGCCTGTGGCCTCTGCTTGAGTGACTTTGGAAGCACGCATGGGACCAGGCATGGAAAAAGGCAAAGTTACGCTTTCCCTGATTGAAAAATGGAAAAAAATACAGCTCCAGCAGTGCTAAAATTCTCTGGACTTACTGAAGATGTATGGGGAAAGCAGTAATGGCTCTTCTCTGTGGGTGCCACCAGAAAGGAGTGCAATAAAAAGAGTTGCATTGTTCTGACACGACTTGGTTTGGAAGCACTTCATGTGGTAAAAACTTTTCATAAAGTAAGACAGCAGTTACTAACAGCAGAGCTGTCACAAACCTTGAGAATCTACTACATGAAAATAAAAAGTGCGTGTGACACGGCTTTACAGAGATAAGGCAGGGAGAAGGTAAAAACACAGAGGAATTTGTAGATAGTCTAATGTTGATGAGCCAATTTTCCATTTTTAGAGAGCTCACTAGTATCTACTGATTAGAACAAAATGCTGGGAGAAAAAAGAGAGTAAGTGAGACAGGCAGACAGAAAAAGAAAGAAAGAATTTGTCAGACTACTGAGTACACAAATAAGAGCTCTGGTACTGCAGATATGACAGACATGCAAGAGGTTACCAAAAGTCTAATTTCATAAAAATTGGAAGTGTGCTCTGGGTGGGAAATAACAAAAGACATGCTTCACATGTAAAAAAAAATGCAAGAAATTGAATGCATTTCCATCACTTTCCAAGGGTTTGAAGCACCACAAGGAAGAGAAGAGCTAACAGGTACTGAGGAATTCCAGCCAGAATGAATGGTCTCTACCAGCTTAAGAACTTTGATTAATTTCACTTTTATATGAACTAAATGCATGGTTAAAAACACACTACAGAAGTTTTGGGGTTTTTTTGAAACAATGGAACATTAAAAAAGCAGACATAATCTGTTAAAGAATGAGATGAATGAAATGGCTTCATGGCCATAAATGCAGTGCAAGGGTAGGAGTACATCCAGTTGATGGAGAGGATAAAGAGGTCCAGGGGAACAGAGAATATTCAGCAGAAAGCACAGCTGAAAAATCATCTAATGAATCATGACCACAATTTCCTTCCGCCTATGTTAGGACTGAAAAGGAAACACTTCCCACTAACTCCTGGGGGACATTTTTGAAGAAATGGATGCCAAATATTCTCCAGTGCTTGGTGTATCAGCAGAATTATGGCTTGTGTCTTCGGGGAAAAAAAGAGCTCATGTTCCTTAAGTTGGTTTTGTAGAAGGGTCTGTGTCAAACATCTTGCTGCTGAGGTGGGTCCCAAGGAAGTGTACCCCATTTCTGTGGGTAGAAAGCAGGGACATGGAGTTCTGGGCTGCTCAAGGGCCCACCCCACCTGGGCACTCGGGTGCCAGGCTGGTTTATTTGAATTATTTCCATCGTTCCCTTCTGCAGGGCTGGGAAAGGTGGGTGACACAAACGTGGTGATGGGAAGGGTCTCGCTGCAGGAAAGCGCAGCTCAGAGCGGTCGGGGCTTACAGGGGCTCTCGCAGATGGTTTCAGAGTGCAGCAAATCTGGTGGTGCCTGAAAGTGCCTGCGCCCTGGAAGCCCCGTAATTGCATTTAACGTAGTTAAAATTGGAGGACCCTGTGTGGAGCCAATCCATCGTTGCTGTGGGACAATGACTTTGGGCCCGGATAATCCACCGGTTTACCACATTTTCAGAGCTCATGAATGACAGTTCTCTGTCTCTGTCACTCCCCTGCGACAACGATCAAATCCCACTACCGCTTCTGCACCTCTGCCCTAAGTCATGCCCCTCCGCGGTCATCTCCAACACCCCCTCTCCTCCCCACCCTGTGTCCGCTCCTCTCCCACCCGCCTGTCCTCCTTCCCTCTCCCCGCTCCCATGTCCCACCTCCGCGTTACCTCCTCCCATGTTGCCACCCTCCCACCTCCGCGTCCACCACCTCTGCTAACCTTCTGCTTTCCTTCTTGGATGACCACGCTCCCCAGAGCACACTTATTTCTCTTGCACAGAGAGGGAAGGAAAGATGCACAAGCTGTTCCTGCTCCCCTTTTTCTTGATCCGGTGTTTTTTATATTGCATGGGTTTGTTCTGGTTTTGTCAGGGAGCTGGTAGAAGAGCCACAAGGATGGTCATTCCTGCACCACTGTAAGGAGCAGACCAAAACAGTTGCTGGTTTTAGCCCTTCAAATATTTCTGCCTGGCTGGTCAGAAAACAAGGATACTGAAAAGGCAGAATTCTCCCCATTTATGGCTGCAAAGTAGCTTATTGCCCGACATCGACAGTCTTTTCTGTTTTTACCCTTTTTTAAATGTTCATAATTGACATTTATCAGCTAAATATAATTGAATGTGCAACTTATGGGTTTATCTCTTGTTTTTATTGCATTCTTTAAAACATTTTTAATTACAAGAATGTAATTATATATCTCTTTTAATAGAGATCCGAGAAAGAGAAACCGTTATTTCAAAGATTTTTTCTACTAAAAAATAATGAAATAGATGGGACGGCAGATATCTGTCCATCCCATCCCTCTGAGACCAGCTGTACTTTTTTCATGTCTTTTTTGTTGAAAAAAAAACCCTGCATGAAATAGAATTGTAAAATATTAAGAAAAGGTATCAGGGATGCAGCAATAATGCTGCACCCCTGCCCCGTGGTCTTTCATGGTACATGGGCCTTTGTTGAAGGCTCTGGATGGTGACTCAGAACATATTTGCTAAATATCTGGCTCTACAACAGACTTCCCATCTGTCCTTGGGCCAGTCACTAAGGGTATTGTTATTAAATGTGAAAGGATTCAAAATCACTTCAATTATTTAAAAAAAACTTAATCACTTGTCTCTCTGTGATTCATTTCCATGTTTTCTCCTATCTTTTACCTTGTGCATTCAAGGCTTGTCATGACAGGTGCTGTCTCTTACTATATGTTTGTAGAATATGAAGGATAATGGGAAATTGCCTGGGTGGAACTCATGACATATTGCTAAACTAGAAATAACGAATGAGTTTTAGTAATTATAGTAGATGGCAGAGTGAACCCAATTTTCACGTATTGTCTGAAGAACTATATTTGTTGTTGAAAGCATACCTCAATTCCTGAGCTCCTTTTCTGATATTTCACTTTCCAACACTATTCAGCTTGGAATCTTCCTTTGATGTTTACTTTTGCCCATTTATTGAGTCGGGTCTATATTTTCACTCTTCATTCTCTCTCTCTTGCATTCTCACTGTAATCATGCATAAAGTGCTTAGGAAAGTTCTCTTGTTCTTTTTTGTGGATGAAACATGGACTGAATTTATGGTGGCAGGCTGATTCCTGTTGACCTGTTGGTTAGATCTGCAGGAGCAAGCCCAATCCCTATAACACATCTTCGAAGACTGTGCAGCTCCAAGGCCATGGTCATGGAGTTCCAAGGCCATGTTATGTGTTGTATCCATACTTTCTTCACCCGTCTCTGCCAGAAATGCAGGGGACTGACTGGGCACGGAGCAACTGCTGGAAAGAACATGGTGGATGGCAAGCTGGACACAAGTGCAACTTTGCAGCAGTGAAGGCCAACTGTGTCCTGGATTCCATCAGCAGGAGTATAGGGATGTGATTATCCCAGCAGATTAGGGATGTGATTATCCCATTCCACTTGGCACTTCTTAGGCCATACCTTGGAAAACCGTCTTGGTTCCTTTGGTTTAAGAGAGAAAGGCCACCAGATCCAGAGGAAGACCACCAGGATGTTTGCTGTGTTTGATGTATGGAGACAGGTTGGAGGAACTGGGTTTGCTCAGCTTGGAGAAGGGAAGGCTCAGGAGGATCTAATCACAGTCTTCTAATACCTTAAAGGTGGTTATGGAGAGTAAGTTATCCTCACTTCACAAGGATGTGAAGTGCCAAGACAAGAGGCAATGGGCACAAGTGGCTTGAGGTAAAATTCTGCCTGGATATTAAAATTATTTTTCACCATGAGAATACTCAAACATTGGAATATTTTACCAAACAAAGTGTTGGAATCTCACCTGACTGATAGATATATTGAAGTCTTGACTCGAAGGGACCCAGGATAACCTAATGCAAGGCCCTGCTTTTAATGAAAGGTTGGACCAGATGAACTACAGAGATTTTTCTAACCTGGAATTTTCTGTGATTCTGTGATTCTATATTTCCTTTTTTCTCCCCCACTGTAAATACATCCATATTTTATGCCTAAATAGAGCTATGACTTTTCCAATATACTGGCATTACGTACATATTACTACATAATGCACTTTCCTTCAAGGAATTATTGATTTAAGCTTTTTTTCCATAAGGAATTAATGTCATAGCACCTATACTTTTCTTATGGAAGCTGTAAAGCTAAACAGCCAGTATGCTGTGCTGACTCTTTTGTATTACCAGGCCGATTATCTCCCTGCTTTGCACAGAGGTGTACTCTCCAGTCATCCATGTTGCACCTACGTCATCTGTGTCCCAATCTCTGCCTGGCGGTGAATTAATGGCACTTCACTGTTGTGAAGAATGGCGCTGTGTCCCAATCTCTGCCTGGCGGTGAATTGCACTTCACTGTTGTGAAGAATGGCGTTTACTATATCCAGCACAGATATCATCTCCAGCAGACATTGTCCAACTCTCCAAGGCGACCTCAGCAGCCTTGTTTCTTCCTCTACCCTTTCTCCCCATCCCTCCACTCAGTCAAGAGTAGGGTGTGTGCATGAGAGTGGGGTATGATAGGAAAGCTCTTGTTCCATGGTATGAATATATGCAGTATGGATGCAAGCTCTTCCCCTAAAGAAAGAAGTGTATGTTCAAGCTGGTCTATGTCCCTTTACCTTTGAGGTGCTCTCTAAGGTAGTATAGCCTGAATCTACATATGAATATAGAGAAAATATTTGGATCAGCAGCATACTCTTCATGATTGTAAGAGCAGATGAAGTAAAAAAAGAGAAGGTTTTGTACAACATTAATGCAGTAGATGTTAGGGTGACACGTCATATCAGGCCAAGAAAATACTGTTGAGGGTTTATGCATAAGAAAGTTTTGAAACAATGGTGGAGTATATTACTCTGTTTCGTGTCAGATAACACCACTGAAATGGAAAAATATGACAAGACTGAATGTCATACCTTTGGGTAGCCTTGTGCATTTCTGACATGGAGTCCATTATACCAACCTGAAAAAAAGAACACTTCTTTAAAGCCTTCGGAAGTGCCCAGTTTGTCCTAATATATGCATATTCCAGGTATTTAGGTTATAGCACACCAACATCATCAGCCATGACTAATACATTCTTCACACTGAGAAAAGCTTTACTAAGTACAGGCCTGGATAGCAAAGTGTTCCTGGAGTGAAGACATTTGAAAGACATTTTAATTCAGTGGCACCATGCAGAGGGCATTAATCTTTCTTGTACTTTCCTCTATTGTAACAAAGAAAAAGATTTTTAATGTGCAAACCTCGTTAAATCAATCATCCTTGGGAATTTAGATGCACAGTGTGATAAAGGCAACAACTTTCAATACCTAGAGGCAATTTTTTCCATATGTTTTGGATGTTGGGGTTTAGGAAAACCAAGAATTTTAATGAATTTTTGGTCCCATTTAAAATTTTAATTTAAAGATGCCCTACTCTAAGACAAATAATATAAATAAAGTTCACAATTAATACAATGGAATATCAACTTGCATTGTGCAAACTTTTTGGTGCTTTTGGTGCAAAATCAGGATGGTTTTGGATAGAATGGTCTAAGTTATTGATTATCTAGTGCTGCAACAATATGATACAAACCCATGCCAAATACTGGAAGAAAACATTTGGGTTTAGACATCCTTGAATTTATTGAAAACTTAAGCAAGTCTTTGAGCTATTGTGTTTCTTCTGCCCTGAGATTTAGCAAGGCATCTTTATTTAATAACAAATTTATACAGTCTAAACTGTTTGCAAACCTGGGATTGGGTTCTTTATTTGGAGAAAGGAGAAGTGTAATACCATTTGAAAAAGTCAATGATTATGTCGTTCTGCATCACAAAGAGATGGCTGACTATGACTAATCCTCAGGCATTTGTCAAGCCTAGGCTTCCCATGGGAGAAGATTTTTTCGAAGTGCCATAGCCTTTAGAGCAAACTAGGACATTTGATGTATTTCCACATGGATAACAGCATTACATGACATCTAAGTAAACTTACATTATCTATTAATTGACAGCTTAGATCTGCCTGGCTCAAGGGGAACAGACAACACTGTGAAGGCTGAGGTAAGGTTAGAGGACAAAATGTCAATTGTCACTGGGTTATATCTCATAAGACAACTAGCAGTCCAGCTTGTAACCTGGATTTAGGCTTATATCATGATCCTTTCCCATTCTTTCCATCTGGAAAACAGTTTTTTTTGTGAATAGTAAAGACCATGCACACGTGAACAAGATGATCTTTTTTTTTCTTTAATTGTGTGGCTAATATGGTATAATTTCAGAAGATTTTAAGAGATGCTTAATGTATTTGCATAATCAGGTCCCTTTAGACTATTTTGCAGCTCTGAACAATTATGCACTCCACTATACAATAGAGAAGAGGATCGGGAAGCCTTGTGTCTCTCTGCTGTCTGTTTCTCCCTGAAACAAAGCATCACAGTTACAACGCATGAAAAAAGAAAAAAGGAAAAAAAAAAAAAAAAGAGAAAAATAGACTAATAAACTGTTTACACCCAATTTAAAATGCCTTAACTAGGCTCAGTGAACTACCGAGTCGAGATTTTTTTGAGAAAACTTTACCATTTTAGGCAAAGCTTCTGTATGAAGTTAAAAGATAAACTTTGTATAACCTTTATATTCATCACCTTCTGCATCTCTTTATCAAGGACTGTCTTAAGGGAGTAGTTGGTGTCAGAGTACGAAATACACTCTTCTTACAGGGCGCTCACTTTTGTGCAGCCTTGAAGATGACAAAAAGAGTTGGATGAGAAGGCAGATAAAAAAACCCCATGGCATTAGAATCCCTTTTAAAAAATAAAAGTTGCTCCCCCGACCTCACTCGGTCTTTGGGTCTGACTAGGTTTTCTCCTTCACCTGTGACTGAAGGTGGAACCTGTCCACTCCTGCTCTCTCAGGACCACAAGCTCACACATCCTGGTATGGGAAAGAGCAGGGATTCTCAAATTCTGAGCTTGAGCGATGTCTCCAGGTCATCTCCTCGCCACCTCCTGAGGCCATGCAAACCCCTGGCGAGGAGCCCTAGGCTATTTAGACTAACTGTCCTCCACACTGGGTGAGCAAATGCAGCATTTGTCATCCTTCATCTAGTGGAAGAAGGTGCATCATCTGCTTGGTGAGAAAGACTGGACAACATTGGAATAGTGCAACTGAATGCAGCTCTGAAAAAACGCCTACTGAGAAATTTGCCACCAAAAGCCTGGTGACACCGGTATGATCCTCTTGCTTCAGGTCCAATAGCAAAGATAATCTGTGATGATGAAGCCCTTCGTGAAAGCATTAAGCCCTTCTGCATGCACAGTGATGGAGTGTAGGACTATGGACGTGGGCAGCATCTGTGAAACAGCTGATATGTCTACAGTTCAAACTCTCCTTCTGGCTAATCACTTGTGGTCCTTTGTGTCTTTATGAAAATGATACTTAGACCAAGCCTAAGAAGAAAGTAGTCTCACAGTATCTTTAACTGTCAGATTTATTATTAACTGAAAAGTAATAGGTATGATTAATCGTATTAAACTGAAGATACAGTTACTTCCTTAAATTCATTTTATGAAACTTTTTTGACCAAATCAATAACAAATTTCATTATCTTCACCAGTACTTCAGCTGGTAGCAGCAGAACTGCAAATAATGGTAAATATTCCAAGCATTTCATAGTGCACTGTACTTTGGGCTGATTATGTTTGGGCTGATTATGTTTTGTGGCTCAGTTACTAAGTGTTGTAATGTTTAGATTGGCTCTGGTGTGAGCTCTGTACCAGTTTTGTTATCAGAGGTACTGTAAATATAGTCTTTTTTCTCACATGACTTCTTTCACTGTGTATGTTTTACAGACTCGGAAATGCAGTATTGCAAAATGTCTAGGAGTTCATATTCATTAAACAAAAAATAAACCAAATATGCAGAATTTCTGACAATTCTGACACACTGCAAACCACAGAGGAGTTTCTTAACAGCAAAAGACAGGTAAAGAACAATAGAAAATAATTAATATAATGAGGAGGTATGATGAAAACAAAGGTAATAGCCTCGTTAGTGAAACAAGGGCTGAGAAGACTACTGTAAGATAGATAAAAACAAGCTATCACATAATAAAAGAGCTTTAAGGATGGCCTGGGTCACTATTTTTGAATGTATCTAATAAATAATTTATTTATCACTTAAAAATGCATTTTTGGAAAATACGTCGGGTGTAAATTAAGTTTTCTGAATGCATTTTGTAGCCATTAAGGCTTGGACCTTAAATTATTCTAATGTTAAAAATAAGCCTAAAACTGTCAGAAAGAAAGGATGCCGCCGTTTGCAACTGGCTGCGTGTCCCCAGTGACGGGTGCAGACAGGCTGTGACCCCCGAAGAGCTAGCGGGGTACGGGGAGTGCCACGGGCACACAGCCCCTCCACAGCCACACAACACAAGCCAGCACCACTCCTCAGTGGGAAAAGGAAGAGAAAGAAACAGGGAGGAATAGTGAAAATGTTATTTCCCCCCCACACACGTGTACCCAGGAATATCTTGAAATGTCTCTGCTGCAATTTCCTGGCTGCTCTGTACGTCAGCTGTTTTCCACGCTCGAGAAGCGGGCGCAGGACACGCACACACACACCTATATCCTCCCTTCTGTGTTAGCTCGCTGTCATATGAGAGATCTTCAGTGCAACTTTTGAAGATAAAATACTGTCATACAGAAATAAAAGCAGTAAGAAGGGGCAGACTGCAAGTTCACCATTCAGGTGCAGTAATCTGAAGACCCTTTCATTAAATCTTCCATTTTGCCAGAATTTACAGGCAATTCTAAACATGAATTTCAGCACAGGTTAGCTTGGGGAAGCTATTACTTTAATAACTGTGCACTGACTTGCATGGTTTTTTACCAAGTCGAACTATAATGTCTTGCAGACATGTAGGCAAAACAGTGGATTTTTTAGGATCTGAGAAAGTACAAGTTGTAAACACAGAGCAGTAAAAATGCCTTCTTCTCTGTTTCCCATTGGCTGTTTGTCAATTTGTTTCCTTCCCACACTCTCCCAGCACTTGGTGTATCCCTCCTTAAGCCAGCGATCCTAGGATGCACAAAGTCTGGACGTTTCACTCAGCTGCTCTCGTGCTGCAGCACAAACGAAGAGAAATACGGAATGCTAACTAGAAAACAAATCTGCTGTACACTGCCATATACTATAGCATCCAAGCATTGGTTCGAGATTTATCACTCTAGGGAAAAAGATAAATCAACCTTACAACAAGCACTACAGAGGTAACAATTAAAGATGTGTTTTTTTTCTGAAAAGAAATGCTGGTTTGGGGCACACATTTGTTTCCCTTTAAATCGTAATCTTTAATCACACTAACTTCGCAGACAGCCTGTATAAGCTACACAACTTACTGCAAATATTCAATATTGACTTTTCCATTTGTCCTTTTCCCATGGGGAAAAACCGATGTGGAGTTTGCCCTGGCTGCTGCCAAGTTATCTTATTCGTTATAGAAATATGAAAAAACATCTTGAAAACACTGAGTCACCAGGCTCAATATTTCTCTATAATCTTCCTGGGCTGTGGTCTTTTGGGAGCAAATATTATCCCTCATGTGGAGGTCCCCAGGAAGAGGTGTAGGTGAGCATGACACGGTCTGAGTGATGGTAGAGGAGGTGTGCACACACTCTCTTTCCTTCTCAGAAGTCTCGTGGCTTACTTGCACAAAGAAGTTTGGGCAGAAAAGTGTGAAAATCCGGCATGTCAGCTGCGCCATGCATCGTTCTCTCTCTGGCTGTGGAGATACGGACAGATACAGAGATTATCTCCAGCTAGCAATGGTTATTGTCCTAGCCTGAACGGGCTCAGCTCAGCTACCATGCAAGTACCATGAGGTTTCATCCTTTGAAGAGAGTTTAGGTCGACAGTGAAAAAACCAGAGCCGTCTCCCATATTACCCGTTTGAGGTGGTTTGCTTTTCAGCACATGATACTTACCAAGACTGGCGTGATTGGCCATGCCTGCCCTGTCGTGTAAGAACATTTTTGGTGGGACCCTCTAGTTTCTAAGCTCTGCCAAGACACCACGTCCAGCAAAGTTTACATTATGAACATCGATTATCTGAACTAATGCCTTACTACTTCACTGAGGCAGTTTACACCTCTCAGGTGTATTGTTTCTGGCTTTTTGCTATTTCTTGATTATAAATACTCCTCAATAAGGCTCTTCAAATATGGAAGTTCTGAAGAACATGATGGAACCAACACGAAAGCCACAGCTTCTCCCCTGACACACCCCTGCCCACCCAGCCACTAGCAGGGTCTATAAGAGATTCGTACATACGTTAAACTATGCCACCAGTTTGCAAAGGCTGTAAAAAAATTCCTCCCTTTTGCTGTCTGTTGAGTCTGGGTGGTAAAGACCATTTTGGGCAAAATTCATCCTTCAGCCAGCAGTTACCCAGGCTTGGTTTTTAGGTTTACGTGTGTAGTGTGAAGGTAATGTGCCGTGCCTGAAGCAGAGATGGAGAGACACCGCACAGACACCTTCCCCTCGGCTCCGTAACTTCATTTATCAGGTTAGACTTGCACTCCAAAGCAAGGACTGCATTTACGTGTGTGTGCACTTCTGCTTATCAGCATCGTAAAAGTTCACAATCCGGCAAGGCTGGTAATGATTAAAGAAGTCTGAAGCACCGCAGACTGCTTGATAGGCTTTGACACCCAGGGCTAGTGCTGTACTCCTTACTCCTTACAATCAAGCCTCCTGTTCTAAGTCGTATTTTCTTCAAGTTAGTGGGAAACAAGCAAGGAATGCAGGTCATTGTGGAACATCAAATGATCTCCCCAGGGGTGAAGAGAAAAAGCAAAAAACAAAAATCATGTTTTTTTCCAGAAGCTTTCAAGAAAAACAAAAGCTGCAGCTCTATTTTACAAAACACACTTAAACAACCTAACACTGAATTATTCATGCCTGTTCTGAAACACAAGCTTTATAACCCTGAATTAATTGCCCTTGGTGGTGAGTGTATCTAGTCTCATTGTAAATACTTTGCCAATTGAAATACAAACATGTTCTGCACAAAAAAAGATGTTAACACAAACAGTGTCATAAGCTTAATAATATTGTCACCTCCTTCTTCCTAACCACTTTGGACGAAGTTTTACTTTTGAAGCCGGTAAACTGACTGGATTTTCACTGGTGTAGCTCAGACTGGAGTTTTTCGCACTGATCACATTTTTGGGGGGACATCACTGGTTCTGCCAGCTTGTAGACACAATCTGATTTTCCATTTGTCTTATCAAACTCCCTCTGCTGGGATTCTTCTGCAGGTAATCGTCTTTTTGTAGGATTTTAAGATGGGAAATTCCCCCGTTCGAGTCCTGTTGCTAGCCAGACAGCCACCCAACATCTATGACAAGGTAACTCTTCTTGGAACACGTTCCTGAAATCAGCATTGCCCCTGGAAATGAGGTGCCCATAGAAGCTTCCCTCTCAAGTGGTGTGATGTATTAAAAAAAAAAAAACCCAAAATGAAAAATGGATGGGGGCTTTTCTGAAAAGCAAAACCCTGTTTCTTGCAGTAACAGAAAACAAGTTTTTTGCAATGAAGTTTTTCTTTTGCCTGTGTTCTTGGGCAGGCACAAAATGCTTTCTATGTTGATGCCTAAGTCTCAAGTGCATTTGTCGTAAATACATGGAAACCTCTGCAACTGATTGCAGAGATCAGGCGATTATATTTTAAACCAAATCCTGTTGTTCAGTGTTGCCAGCTAATGAAGGAAAGTTCCTCATGAGAAATACAAAATACTTTCTTAAAAAAAAAAAACCTGTGCCCCGTTTCCTTTAACTGGGCTTTTGAGAGACACGCACAAAACAAAATTTCATCTCTCCACAGAAGTCAGTGTAAGTGACATTTAGCTAATGGTCTGAATCCTCAGCTGCATTGAGCTCCTCCTCAGCACTTTTGATGTGGGCGGTGGGAGAAGGACGACTCATTCATTTCCAGGCTCCCCTGATCCCATGGCTGTCATTTAAGCTTTAGGGTCCTGCTGGCATCAACAATCGCGTTAGGGGATCATCCGTGGCACTGCGCTGTTTGCTCCAGTCTTATCCTGGGCGGAGGGGAGGGAAGGAAATATCGGAGAGCCGGAGCCAGCTGAGGGCCACCAAAGGCTTTCTCTGCTGGAGAGGGACCTTCAGCTGCCCCGTCAGCTCCGGTCAGGACAGGGACCCTGTACTTGGAATGTTTGACAGGCCTGTGTTAAGGCTCTGCTCTGTTGCTTAACACGGGGATTTCAGTGGCGAAGGGGAAATGAGAGTTGGGGGGTGGTTGCTGTCCTCCTCCGTCGGTCGGGGCTCTGCTCGCTCTTGGCTCTTCCTTCCTTGCAATCCCCTGGAGCAGCCTCCGTGCCTGAACGTTTGCCCTTCTGTATCTAAAATAACTGTAGGTCCAGTCTTGACCGTTGCTCCAGATTTTTATCGTTTCCCACGGCTGAAACCTGGAGAGGGAAGGAGTGGCGGTCCTGATATCTGCACACCCAGAGGCACCCCTCGCTCGCGCCGCACCTTGCCACTGTACTTGCCCTCTCCGTCTCGAACTCCCTCCTTCTGCCTGCGGTGACTCCGATCCGAAGCGATGTGGAGGTTCGTGTCAGGTTTGGGCAAGGTTAACGAAAATAAATGATGTTAGTGTGTGATGAAGCTTCAACTGACTTTAATGGGAGGCTCACGCAGAGTTTTTATGGCCTTACCCCAGACGCCTACCTGGAAAGCCTTTGGAGGGGGCGGAAGCTGAGGGCAGACAAGCATCCTAATCTGTTTGTGTAATTTGGAAACTATAGCTTTAAGCCGGTTTATAGTGATTTATAGTCTTATTTTGGTGATGTGCTGACGACTTTTCTTCCCTTTGTGGAAAGGGCAAAGCACCTTCCACATGCACTTAGCTCACTGGCAGCCCAGGTGAGCATCATGGTTATCCAAATACTGGGGGGCACGGAGGAATGTGCCACTCCTCGCAGGGAGGCAAAGGCATGCCATCCTTTTCTTTTCTGGTCTTTTTTTTTTTTTTTTTTGAGCTGTGACATACCATATCCTGCGTGGCAGGTGGCATGACACAGATGAGAAGCCAGAGTGAGAAATGGCTTTCCTTTCACTCTGAGGCGTGACATATGCTGGGAGATGCTGCAAACCTTATTAAGGCTCTTATTATTGTGCTACCTAATGGCTGGTGTATATATTAAATATTACTGTGTTTTACAGAGACACCCAAATGTTCAAAAGCAACTAATGGTTTTGGACATGCAACTGGCAGCTGATTCCCCCGTCTTTAAAAATCAGGTTGCTTCGGAATTTCTCAGAGGTTATACAGCTAAAATCACTAGTGCTTTTGAAAATGTAAGCTATTTTTTACTAGCTAGGTATTGTGGCTCCTGTACTTTAAAACTAAGGTTCTCATTCATCAAAAAAAGTACTAGCAATTATCTTACAGTATATTTTCCTGGTAAAGGAAACCCACACTAGCTGTGACAGCCAGGTGGACAGAAAACCATGTAAACTCAGGGCCAGGCAATGATATAGTTAGAGGTCTAAGAGGAAGCAGAAATATAAGGTGGAGCTTGCAGCGTTCATTGAGGTTGGAAAGACACAGCAGTGTGTCGGAGCTGCACACGCAGGGCAGAGTCAAGGCACTAAGAATAAACACCACCGCTGTGTATTTCAGTTGTCGCATGCTATAATTGCAATGGTCTAAACATTATGAGAAAGTGCTACGGCCAGGTTGTTCTTCATATAAAAATATAAATCTTTTCTCTCTCCATACAGATAAACAAAATGTTTAAGACAAGATACTCCTAATTAAGGCTTTCCATATCCTACACATGTAAGTTATCCTACGTGTACAGGCTAGGGGAGTGAATAGGGAATGACAGAGGAAGCCATTGCACTCGCACATAATCATGCTGCATTATTTTATTTCTGCTATCCCTGCCTCCTCTAAACGTGCAACAAAATCGGTGGCTGAAGTGGTGGAGAAGACAGGCGTAACAAAGCACAAGCCACGAAACAACCTCATTTTCCTTCTTTCTCGGTGGCAGTGCAATTCACCCAGGAGGGGGAGATATCAGCCTGCATGCTGCAGCAGCGAGCACGCAGCCTGTATTTCGGCTCCTGCTCGAAATTTGTCTGACAGTGAGATTTCAACACAAACCATGCAATTTGGTGCTGGAGCACGCTGGACCTCATCTGCTTAAAAAGATGCACAGATATAGTCATCACACTTCATAATTTAATAAACTGCTAAAAAATTGCAGACGTTTTCATTTTAGCAACTTAGGTCCCGCAACTAAACTCACGATGCTACAAAGACATTTGAATTTTTCACTAATATGTCATGAGCACTGCACCCATTGCAAATTAATGAGTCTCTGAATAGCACTGTGCATTTGTCATTTGAATTTATGCTAATGCACTGAGGTCTCCTGATGATGTTGATAGTCCACAGCAGCTGCTCCAACTATAGAATATTACACGCATGTTCCTCTACTTTTTATTCATCTTTCCTTGGATTTTTCTGGTCTATCATTTGGGCTGCAGTCCTGCAGCTGGTTATTGATAGGGCTGCTAATTCTCTTTGACTTTACACTACAGGCTTGACCCCCAACCCTGAGCAGAAGTAATGGACCAGTGTTGAGAGAATTATGTACATCACACAGCAACAACCTCAGACCAGCGGGTCAAAAGGAGTTCATTGAGAACCAATGGTATTTACAAAGAGTGTTGGCATGGTAACCGATAACTTTTTTTTTCCCCCCAAATGAATTATACGAAGTATAATTTATTTCAATAAGTCAGTCTGGGGCTGTGACTGCGCTCACGTAAATTACATATTGCAGTAGATGGCATTTGTTTTTTTCTGCATCTACAAAGAAGTAAAGGCCCGCCGTTCACCCTTCCCACCCAGAAGAGGAGAGTGTGCAACAACCAGCGTATGGCAGCGACTGCAAGATGCTGGCCAAAGGCAAGAGGACAACATTTCCATCCAGAGTTCAGGCAGTGCCGTTGGGTAATGAAGAACAGTGTCAGACCGAATCCACATGGGGTCCTGTCAAGGAAACAAAGGAAAAATTGGGAGGGAAACTAGTAATAAAAGTTTCAAAATATTTATCCATGAGCTGTTGTATATTGGAAGTTAGAATATTCCAGAGCCGACTACAGTCTTTACCAACTTTAGCTCTAAACATGACAATTATAGTGCTGCTAATATACCCAGGAAACAATTATTTGAGCTGCCTAATCATTTTCAAATGACTCAGAAAAATCAAGCACAGAGATGAAATAAGGAGCACAGAAACAGAAAATGCAGCTCGTTAAGAGTCGCTCCATTTTTTGTATTCTTCCAGGTTTCACAGGGCCAGGGAGGCTTAGTAGTTTAATTTTGAAACATCTGGGAGTAGCAATGCCGCACAATATACTATGGCCTTTTGTTTGCAGCAGGTTCTTTTCGAGGGAACAAAGCTGTGCCACATGAGGGAACTTGACTGAATTATCTGATAAATGTCAAAATTAGACAGATGCATTCTGCCGTCTCTTAAATACTATCAGGAAAGGGTTTTAAAAAATTAACCAGTTCATCTCTAATAACAGAGAGAAGCTCTGGAGCTGAACAATGGCATATACAAAGGGAAAAGAGAGCAGACTGACTCCACCGTCTTAAAGCAGCTCTGAGCAGAACTCTCAGGAGAGCTACTTAATATATATATATATGTGTCTATATATTCTAGCACCCTTCGCAGGGTTAAAGGGCCACTTCAGAGAAACGCATTTCAGTAAAAAGCAGCAAATAGCTACTTTCCTATAGCACTGCAGTTTTCCCATCAAGGAGGGTAAAGACATCTTCGCTGTTCTCAAAAAACTTTGAAATGTAAACTTGTTCGATTGATGGCTCCTTCTGGTCCTGGCAGCCTTTTTGATAGCTGGTGCTCTTTCTGGAATACTTGTTAAAAATGTCTCTGTAGCAAAGATGTTGTGGGTTTTTTTTTTCCCCCCATGTGATTTTTTTTAAAGTCAGTGCATGGGAGAGCGGAGATAGGCTCTTGTCTTCGATGCAGCAGACTGACAGGTGAACACCTACTCTCGCTGCCCTTGTACATTGTAATACTTTACGAGATTAGACTGCCTGAAAGCTGTTTTTTCAGTCTAAACCTTCAATCCTCTTTGAACACAACTGCTCGCGGTGATTTCTGCTTGGCAAAACTGGCCATGGCATTGCAGGCTGTGCCGGAGGCTACGAGTGTATCGAGGCCGGAGGCAGCTACGTGCACCGGCATCATTTAATGCCAGTGCCAACTACACCTATTAACTCCTCCCTTCGTGGAGACTGACCAAAATTTGGGACTGGGAGTGATCCCAACCTGAAAGATACTGTCTCGGATTCTCCCCTGCGTCAGTGCCCATAGGAGCCTAGCTTCTGACCCTTACCAGCAAATAAACCCCTATTCTGGTTCGGTGGCTGCCCCTCTATTTAAGGCAGACCAGCTTTCAAAAGGTCTGCGCTTGCATACTTGCTTGTCAAGCTTGCACGGCTCTTAGTTTTGGAAACATTTTGCTTCGCACATGTAAATCGTCTCCTGGAGGTTGTCACATATGCTTGTTTCTCATCTCTCATGCTACCTCCTCTGACCCTGCTAATTCCATCATTGCAGTGTAATTGTAAAAGAAATCTTCCCGGTTGAAATAACAAGCAGTGTCACGGGAGTTTTCTGGAGTAATATCTTGATGCTAACCACTGTTCACAGATCTGGGGAGGATTAAACTTGCTCCGTGTGAAGAATTTTATACGTAGATGTAATAAAAAATAATGTAGCTTCCAGAAATACATAATCTGAGGCAGGCAGACAGCTTTTTCCACTCCACTTTTCCTTTCACTGCACTCTGCATAGCTGTTAACTAGCTATCATCTGTATTAAAGACTATTCTTCTGTGTAATAGCTGGGATTGCTTACCACATCAAAACACAAGAATCTGCAAGTGCCTCCTGGCACGTTTCGTGGACCAAAGCTTGTCCCTCATTCCCCCTGCACCAGCCTCACCAGCTCCCCTTTCTTATTTCTTCGAAAGGACTTCTGCAAACTCTGCCACTCGGATAGCAGACAGCGAATAATTCAGCACACCGGCATATGAACCCATGGCAGAGCAAGTCGTTGGCGTGATCCACACGGGCTACGACGTGCTTGTAAAGAAAGGCAGCTAATCCTGATGGTATGCGGTGCCAGCCATGGGTGTTGGTAAATTATACAGCACTCAGTAGTCTCAAGGCTCAGAGGAGACTGCGTTTCTCAAAAGTGATAAAAACTTTTTTAGGCTCTTGTAGCCTTTTACTTTAAAAACTCTTGCAGTGATTTTATATCAGCGTGCTTGTTGCTGTTTTTTAAGTGAGAGAATATATGGTTTTACTATGGTTCTATTTTAACTAGAACAATGAGTTGTCTGAACATCTTTCTGACATTTCAGATTTCTATAAAGATAGCTTATTCTTTTCCAAATGACTGCCTTAAAAAAAAGTGGATGAGCTTCACATCTTAAAGTTAGAAAACTATAGGGGAAAGGTTAATTTGAGTCAAAACCTGAGCATCCCAGACCTCAGATTCTCAGTGTCATTGGACATCTGGGGAATTTGGAGTGGGATTCTTAGATAATGTGGGTCAGCCTTGCCCTGTTGATATCAAGGGGCTGATTTATAGGGACGGGTGATCTGGCTCTTTGTGCGATTTCCTTACGGTTCCAGACGGAGACACTGCCTGCGGGTGATTACCATCCCCAAATGCCGAGCTTGCATTTGGTCTCACACCTCAGCATGTACCACAGAAGGCTCGAAAGTATCCTGAAATCAAAGAATCCAAACAGCATAAAAAACCCCCCATATTAATTATGTTGCTTCTTGTCCCTGTTAGCAAAAAAAGCCACTTTCAAAGCCTTATTCAAGGGCGCAGTTAAGAGATTTCAGTTGTTGTTTCCAGCTGTCTGGACACAGGGAATACCCGCTATCTATCTAGCATACCACAGGCAGATAGTGTTCAGGGACAAGCTGGGAACAACACTCGGCACCAAGAATGGAGGATATGGGCTGGAGGACGCAGGTGGGAGAATTTCACTGCGATCCTTGCTCTCTGCATCTCTGACAGCTGCTCACAGCTTTTAGCAAAACACCGTCCGCTGAGGAGCAAGCCGAGGAGCTAGGTCAAGCACACAGAAGGATTTGAAAGTGTAGATTCATCCTTTTGGTAAAAAATGCATGCTGGAGTTGGCAGTTTGAACTGGTTGGGATATGCGTGTGTTATACCTTCTCCACAGACTGCCAGGCACCTCCCAAAGGCACGGTGATGAATGCCTTCTGGCCTTCTCGGTGTCACGACGCATTTGTGTACCTATAGGAAATTAAATACATAGACAAGGAATAGCATTTAGGTATGCATATCCTCAAAGGGAATTGGTCCCGAATTTGGCCCTTAGTCCTGAACATTAGAGGAATCCTCAGATGGCAAATTCTGGAGTCGAGATGGTCCTGAACAAAACCTGGTGCTCTAAACACTAGGCATAACTCTGCTCTAAATTAAACATTTTCTTCAAAGATATTTATTTGATTTTCTATATGCAGCACGTCCAGATGCTGCGTGTGTTTTTGAAAGCAGATTCTTGCTTTTAAATTCCATATGTGGAATGAATGTTTGTTAACATATCGAATTGGATAGGATTTTAACTCAGAGGAAAAAATAAGGTTTTCAAGAGGCAATTGTTCAACACACACTTTTTTGGTGCATTAATCTTCTCCGGACTCACTTCTTAGCAGAACTCAATAGCTGCAGTGAAGAGCGGCACCACCAGCAGCCCTTTCCTTCTCCCGGTCCCACAGCGCTGACATTACCCTGTGAATGGTATGCTGGATCAACAGCTCTAATGATTCAAGGGCTGTCCCCCGGGGTTTGTCCTTCCCCCTTCGCAATCACTCCCTCGCACGATTCCCATGTGCGGAGGCTCAGAAACCTGCTTGTGTAGCAGGCTTGAAAGCTCGGCACCAAGCAGTCCACCCGCCACAGCAATCAGTCTCTATGTTTTGCTTTATAAGGCAGCGGAATAGCCACATTTACCTTATAGGTCTGTATTTACCTACAGATAAAACGCTGTGATTCTGTTATGTGCTTCTGTGTAGCATGGGTATTTTATACGTGTGTGGGAGTGAATCAAGATTTCTTTTCAAGTACGAGCGCCACACATTTCATGCTCTTTTTTACCCCATAACCAAGCTTCCAGGTTGCAAAGATTCTGCTTTGCTCAGAGGGACTCGTGGTCAAGCTGAAAAGAAAAAAAAAAAAAAAAAAAATCACACCATACTTCTTAGTAAGTTCTCTTGTCTCTTTCAACTAGCCAACATAAAAACCTTTTCTCCTGGCTTGTGCAATCTTTCAAAGTACTAACAAGTGTTCTGCAGTTTCTAAGAGATTCTTTTTTTTCTCTTTCATAGCTCCAGGGTTACCACCCTAGTAGGTGTGGAAAATCTTTGTTCACTTCATTATAAGATACTTTTGTGTACCATCTAACTGGATTCAGCCAGCAAAGGAGAGCAGATATGTCATATGCCGAATGCTTTTTTCCTCGTCCCTGACATCCTAGGATATTGCACACTTTCATGTTCTAATGGAGGTTTCTTTTACCAATGACCAACATTTTCCTCTACTCTCTAACGCTCCTACAAGTTTCTGACCTGTTATAATCTCCCTGCCTGCAGTGCAGTTTCAGCCAGCGTTCCTGTTGAGTACTGAGGAAATTAATATGCTGCCTAGAAAAATCGCCTTCAAATTTAGCAAATCTGTGTGCCAGAGGATGTTAACTTGTGTACACTAACATCTCGAGTGCTCTCCATTATATCTGTGTGAGAACTGCAGTGAGAATCAGGAAAAAAGGGCAAATCAATTCACGTAATGGATTTCACTGCAGGCTGTCTTGCAAACCTTTGCCCACTGTCACCGAGCAGCACCTTAACCCTGCCAGTGGTAGATGGAGAGAAGCAGCGCTCCAGACCAGTGAAAATGAATCTATACATTGAAAACATCGCATATACTATTTGTGTGTGATGATGAAAAAATGCCCAAGCACGTTTCAAACATGCATTTACTCAGTAACGTGTTCTTATTACCCAGTTCTGTATCTGGGCTATTTTCAGAAATTGAAAGCGCTGCTTCTCTTTTAAAGCTGGCCACTTCCTTTTTGACCGTCTTCCCACTCTGAACATAAAACAGGTGCATCAGCAATATTTGGCATGTTCATAGCAAAAGAAGTTCTGTCTTTAATACCCGGCATTTCACGTAGTTTGCCTTATCTCAGTCATCAGCACTGATTCAAAGCTATTGAGTATCACAGCACGGACTGCAAGCCAAGTTCGACAAGAGTCGGCTGGGGTTACAGCTGTGGGAGGACCTGCGGGAGGAGGTAATAGCTGCCTCTGGGAGCCAAGAGATGCCAATTATAATACTTCCTTCATATTTCTCATTTGCTAAAACTCGGTTTTCTTTGTTCTTTTATGAAAGGTGACTGGACTGATTAAGATTTCCAGATGCAAACAGACAACTCATCTGACATCACTGGCAAGGAAAATAAAACGGAACCTACTTCATAGTGAAAAGATTAATACAACTGTATTTGGCAGAGTTATAAACAGTTGAAAACAAGGTCTTACACTGCAGAGGCTCAGGAAACTTAGCTGTAGGCTGTGCTGCTACCTGCAGCAAATGAGGCATCTGACACAGGCAGCTGCCTGTTAAAGGAAGGTAGCATCAGATGATACGGTCCTCTGCAAATTATTTTTTAAGATGCCAAGGTATCCGTGCTTTACATTGTATTAGAGAACAAACGCAAGTAAAAGGTGATGTTAGAAAACATAATCTTTCAAATGTTACTGTAAGATAAAACTCCTGCCCAATTTCAGATCAGAGCAAGCTGAAAGAGGAACTGTCATGAGCCAAACTTTTGAAAAAGATACTAGTCCCCAGGCTCCTGAGGGTCTAGGGTAAAGAATCCCAGACTGGTGACGTTGCAGTGTCATGGGCAATAAGCAAAGCAGAATAATTTGTGATGAAGTATAAAAATCCAGAACTGGTGCCTCCTTCCCTTACCCTGTCACACACTGAATGTTCACCCCAGCAATAACTTCTCCATTTTCCTCTTTTTTCCTCTTATGGTACCTTTCCCTTCCCTGTTTGCCACGAGGAGAATAAATCTGGTGTGATGGGCTGTAGTTACACTGCCCTGTTACCTGTGATATGCAAAGTGAATATGTTCTGAGCTGAGTAAACACTTCAAAGTTATTTTTTCTTAACAAAACCCCAAACAATAGTTTAAGAATTACAGATATTCTGTGTTACCATCATCGTGCACAGACAACTCAGAGTAATTCCACACTCATCTTCTTACTTCAAAACTAGAGGTCCTTAACTAGTGTTAAGTTCATACAGCATTAGGAGACGCAGTGTGAGGCTTAGGATATATAATTGCTTAATTGTGATTTTTGGTTCAGTCTGTTTGCCATCATCTGGTACCTATCTAAAGAGACAGATGCAAAAAGGAGATTCCCATAGACTTACTGGTCACCTTCAGTGTCCCAGTCCTACGTTGGTGGCATCTCTGTGGAGATGTCTACATTATTCCACACTGCATTAGCCTGCCTCTGACAACTCTTGTCTTTCCTAGATACCTGCTTAAAACACAAGCTGCTTTGCTTTAGAGTGGTGACTACATTGTCAAGAGAAGGCTATAAATCGAAAGAGACTTTTTCAGATACACGTTGGCTTGCACAGTGTGCATTCAAACCATCCCGTTCACCACAGTTTTCAACGCAAGATGTTGACCATTGGCTTGGTTCTTCCACACCATTTGTGGAAGAACAATTTCTGTTCTGAAGCTGACCGGGATACCGCATCTCCAAATCATATATCAATAAATAACAACCCTTCATATTTTTCCAAGTAAGTAGTTAATTCCTATCACACTTCAGACTGTGGATGAGTTCAGTATGGTGGCTGATCCAAGCCTTTTGGTTTTCCCAGCATATATGATGCAGTGGTATCAATAACATTTCTGCTATTTTCCTATTTTAAAGCATAAAGCAAAATGATATTGTAAAAATGAAAGAGGCAGGACTAAATAAGACTTACTCAGGGCTAATTTCAACTCCCACATTTATTGATTTTCCCTCTTCATCCTCCCAGCAAGGGTTTTATTTACTTAGAAACAGTTCCTGGAAGATTCCTTTTGCAAGTGAAATGTGGGAACTATCTTGGTGTTGCCAGTACTAAAGCTGGTTTGTGTTTTGAATAAAAACTTTTATGAATTTTAGTTCTTTTTATTTTAAAGGCTCCAAACTCAAAAGTCATGTGATAATAGCAATTCTTTTTTATTGTAAACTTAATAGCAATTTTCTATTTGTTTGCAAATTTATTTTCAGGACCAAATGGTGGGATATAAAACCTTAAAAATGTAAAGCTCAAAAATGAATGTGCAACAAAAAGGCCATGAAATACCTGCATATTTTGTGGAAATAGATAACAATCCATATCTAAATATGCTGCCAGTGTGGTGGGGAGACATTATCATAATCTGACGTCCTTTGGACCCCCAAAAACATAGGTGGGAGAGAGCTCATATACGTGTGTGTCCCCTGAGAAAATCTTCATGAGGAATTCACACCTTAGGCATGAAACTAAGTCAAAGAGGATATGCAAATGAGGCAGCTTCTTCAGTTTCAGTGCTGATCGAACTATCTATTGAACACTTATGGTCAGAGCCACAAATAACTTTCAAATAAGAACTGAAACAATCTCCAGGATGGCCGTCTTGGAGAGGAAAGTCCCAGTAACTGGGCAACTTTTCCATGGGAATTTTATCAGTACGTAGCAAAGACCCCCTCTCTTTTGCATTGCTTTACTGCCTCATCCAGGAGATGAGTGATAGACAGACGCTGGTTTTACTCAATGTGGGTCAGCAGAAATTAGGATGGTGCAGGTATTATGCATTAGCATACCACAGGGCTCTTTCTTTTCAAAATGTTAATGTTATTTCCTTTTGTAACATTAATTGTAATGTTAATTGAATCCAATTGTTGCCTGCATGCCTTTTTGGGCTTAAGTCTCTCTTTTTTGTCCACACACACCTTTAAATATGCCCTGCAGAGAGGTTAGTGTCTACATCATGCTGGAAAACAGCATCATTATATATCTTTATCCAATTCAGAGACCCATGTGTGAGAACAGGAACCCCGAGGGGGGATTCACTTAGCTCTCATTTTGCCTTTTTTAAAGCCTAACTGTTTAAATAGTAGACCCTTTCCTAATGTAGCTGCTTTCTCAGCTATCTCATCTTTATATGGCTCTTTTCCCCCCTAGCTTTGATTTGTACATGTGGAATGTTTTTGATCAGATAACACCCACTGGATATGTTGCTGTCTTTGTTCAGGACATTGGTTTTGTAAGCTGCAAAGCTGATAAACACTTATATATGCCTTGTTTCCTTTTCTGCATAAAGATTCTATTGAGACATCAGCACATCTGGGGAAAACATGTTTTTTAATATTATAGTTGTTGTTATTCATTTTAAATTCAGTACTATCATATTTGATGTCTGCATCTTTAAAAAATGCAAAATGATGCCTTGTTGGCAATAATGAATACCAGCCTAACAGAGAAAAAGAAAGGGAACCTGCCTTAAGGTTCCTTTGTTATAAAATTCTTATCTGAAAAAAGGACCTTTGAGGATATTAAAACTTGACTCTCTTTCTGTTAGCCTCATGAAAGATAGAGCTCTTGTTAAACTTGCGTTGCTTTGTTGTCTCCACAGTTCTGATGCCTTACACAGCAGTTTTTCCTTTAAAATAAATCCTTGGGACAGAAGATAAAACAAATGCCATGCTCTAGAGACTGGCATATACCAACTAGAGGCATATTCACATGAGAAAACTGCTTGACAAATATTTCATCTATCTGAGATATTTTCCAGCTGAGTTGCCTTGCTACTCTGTTCCCACCACATTCTCTGCATTGCACAGTGGAAAAGCAAAGACATTTAACTTCTGCACTGGACTGGGAACTTCAGATGCTAAAAAACAGGTCAATATTTTTTTTTTCAAGGTCGTCTTTTTTTCAGTTGGCACTGAATAATGGAAACAAACTTAATATCAGCTCTTTTCTCTGAGTACATCTGTATAAAAGGAGCAAATCTGGGAGGGGTTAGCTATAAGACTCAAAAGCCCCTGCATACAATAGCTAAAAATTCTCATGAACTAAGACTATTTATATATTTATTATAAAATTATGAAAAGCTCACAATACTAACTTTCTTGTCATTAATACAGGACTCTAACTTGTCTAAATATACAAAAGTACAACTGATAGAAAATAAAGAAACCATTCAGAAAAATCTTGGATTCCAAATCACAAGGAAATTGAAATATTTTTATGGAGGTCAGTTTATTGGAAATCATTGTTGCAATTAGCTGAGCAGATAATATTTTAACATAAATTTATAATGAAAGTTCTTGTCTAGTGCCAGCCACAAGCGCCGTACATCAGTGCGGTGGTGACATGTGTTCCTTCATCCTTATGCAAAACAAAAAAAAGCTGCTAGCTGTATAAGAACACCAAAAATAAATTACTTATTTCAATAAGAATAAGGAAAATTTTAGAACATATTGAGTAGTTCACTCTTCAGAGCAAATACTAAAATAAATCTTAGAAAAATTAATTTCAGTGTACCTCATGGAGTTAGAAAAATTAGTAACGCACCAGTCTCAGAAAAAAAGGAGGAAATTGGTGGAAAGTTGTACAACTTGTTCCTGATCCTTCACACAGAAAATAAGGCTAAAACTCCTAATTAACTGGATACAATTAAACAGCATAGGCCACCTTTCAGAAGTTGATCATCTAATATGCCTGTAGAGCTATTTGCGTTCAGCCATGAAGTAACCAAACAACTGCGCAGCATGCATTTGATAAATTTGAATACAAGTTCGCCCGAAAAATCACTATTTGCTTGCGGAGCAGGAAAAAAGGCTAAATTTGTTGTGTTAATTATTTACCGCAAATTTTTCACTCAGCTCTGGCTATGAGTAAGATGGGAAATGAGTCAAAAGGCACCATATAAGGGAAAAGCTTCAGTAGTCAGATGCTGGCTTGCTACCTTTAACACACTGCCTACATCTATTTGGAAATCCCAGGCAAAAACGAGGCTGTTTTCAGCCCAATGCTATACCCGTATTGCAAAGACACGTTGCGTGGTTTTGGCACAGTCCGAAGCTCTGACCCTGGACCAGGTTAACACGATGCGCACAGTCTCAGCATCCCTTGGAGCATGATCACGTTGTAAATTGTCATTAATTCCCTGCTACAATAAACGGTAGACTTCAGTTTCCAGTGCTGCCAGCTCTTTAATCTTCCTAAGAACAAAAAGTTCATTGAAGACAAATTGAACTGATGGGTACTCGCAGTACTCAAACTGGATTAGGCTTGGATTTTTTTTATTCTAGGCAGCCGAGGAAAATTGAGTATAAAGTTACACAATACCACACGAAACACCAGTGTTTCTGAGCAGGCAGCAGCAGTTGTGTCTCAACTCAAGAGGGTTGCTCTTGTCTGGGCTACATATTCCTACTTATTTGGGAATTTATGACAGTAAATGGAGTAACGGAGATCTGAGAACACTGTATTAATTTTATATTTTCTTACGCCACCATTGCAGGAAAAAGAAAAACCATAAGAAAAAGCTGATGGTTTTTATTACGTTTTTACATATAGTATCTCTGTGAACATCTAATGCAAGATTTTCAAGAACAGGATCTTAATTTTTGCTCCTAAATCCCTGTTAGATTCTTAAGTAAATGCCTGATTTTTAACAGTGTTGATCACCCACCGCGCCAGTCGGGGTCCCACGAGAAAACAACTTTATAAACAGTGAATCTATCTGAAATGTTATCTAGCTGACTTCCTTTGCTTGAGCTCAGTCAGACCTTTACAAGAGCATTGCTTTGGAAAATCAGACTGCTTATTTTGGTGCCAAATTTAGGAAAACTTGCCCCACAGTTATGTTTTTACCTGTGCAGCTCCATTCATTACCCTTGGAGAGATGAAAGTCATAATGGTAAAAAAAAAAAAAAAAAGAAACCTCTTCATTAAGGCAGCCAGAAATTTTCAAGAAAAAAACAGATTGAGGTAAGGATCATGATATTTCACCAGACCTCAGTCTAGGCAAAATTCTGAACTTCTGATTGTTAATCTTTTGCTAAAACCTGTCAGTATCTCCTTAATTAAACAGAGCTTTTCTTCAGCAAAACTTTTCATGTCAGAATTACTCAGACTTCCAATTCTGACATTCAAACTATTTCTTGGCGGGTGTTAATGAGGTACCTTAGTTTGTTTTAATGAGGTACAATGCACAGCTTCATTTATACATGAGAAGAGAAACAGGAAGATTTTTGAACAGGTTTTGCTCTGTAATCCAAGCAAAACCTACAGACTCTGCTACTCACCATTAATAGGATGACATAAAGACTTGGCAGCATTTTTCTGCCGAATACCCTAATCTCATGTGGCTACATTTGAAAAGTGGGAAATCATTGTTATCTCATATAGATCCTTACAATGCACCGTATGTATCTCGTGAATGAGCATCAAACTGACCCTGTGGGTGTATGCTGCACATCCTGCCATTCCATTGATTTTGGGACTACGCTGAAAACAAAAGGCTGGCTTTTTGAGAAAGGGCCGTGAACTCACATTTAGGGGTGTAATTTTGCACAAGTCAGAACAGAGGAGAGACAAAACTGTCCTCCAGACAATAGGCTTCAGTATGGGGAATGCTAATTATAATGTTGGAAAGCTACGGGGTCACGCTCTTTCCACTATTCCATAATTACGCTCCAGGAAGCGCGGCACACAAGAGGTTAACTTCTTTCGTTCGCTTTTTATTATGCTTGGGAATTTGATGCAGATGCAAGGCATAATTCCATAAGAATTATATTGTTGGTTATCATTAATGGCTGCTTGTTA
>NW_009195883.1:112407-123747 GCF_000690835.1 Fulmarus glacialis | reverse complement strand
GCAGGATTCTAGACAGGCCTTTCCTCTGTTAGGATCTTGGCCAATAAATTACTCAATAGGGTGCATACAGTGGCTGCAGCAATATAATAGCATCACCCTTGGAAACTGTGTGGAACAGTATTGGTAACCACAGGAGCAAAGGGGCACTTCTTCACAAGGATGTCTTTCACTGGCGCAGACGGTCAACCAGAGGGCAAAACACAATGTTTCAGGCTAGATATAGATTTCAAATGGGGCAGATATTTGGCAGGCGGGAATCATATACATAAAGCTGACTTTGAAAAAATGTCATGCAAAAAAGAAAGATCCACTGTTACCACAGGAATCTGAATACATTATATAGTGCTTTATTAGCTAGGTCTCGTTCGGGGAGGAAAAACAAGTTGAACGGACCCAAATTGCAGCCTTTGGGAGCAGAAGGACATCTTTTCCATGCTGGCTTCTTCTCATTTACCATTTAGTTTCTGCTGGCAGCATTTCCTAGATGGAGACGATCTTCTTCCTCAATAGCTGGTTAATATCAGATCTCATCCCGGTTCAACGTATTTAAGACATTTTAGGCAACTCCATATATCACATGTCGCTGGAATTCGCCATACTGCTTTTATGGCTAATCCTATGCGCTTCATCTACCTGCCAAGTCACGGGAGAAAAACATTTATTATTTGTCGTTGGGGCCAGTTCTGTGAAGGAAAGTGAAGGGAGGGAGTTTGCCTGAGGAGCCCTGTTTCTGGGTGAGCCTTGATGTGCACCGTGAATTTGCTACGAAAGCAAACCAAGGCTTTTGCAGGTAGGAAAACATTCCCTCTCGCACAGACCTATTCTGGAATAGATTTTCCCACGAGGTGTTCTCGTGTTGTAAATATCCTCCCTGTAACATTTAAAAACATGTTCATCATTATCATATTAAAACAAAGTCTCACCTGAGGCTAGTGCCCTTGGACAGTTTCTGAAGTCTCCTTAAAGTAGGTGCATGAAGAAGGGGCACACGGATGCTCACATTTTTACTTTCTATCCTAAATGACCCCTAACTCTTTGCAGCTGGGTGATAAGACGAGAGGGCTGGGTTCAGAGTGAGTCTGGGGCATGGCTTGAATTAACGTTTCTGGATCTGCAGCAAGACGCCTTAAAGGCTGTCTGCATTAGCTTTGCTATACGACGCATTGCCTGTATATTAACACTTATGCACATTTCCAAAGATGTCTGACAGTGACACAGCTATCATTTCAATATATATCTGCATAGCAGGAGAAGCAGTCCTGAGTAACGATGGATAACCTGCACACACCCTTCATGTGCTCCATAGTCTCACTTATAGATGTGTGCCTATGTAATATTTACATCCTTAATACACCTCATTACAGTCAAGGGCAACTTATACGCAGTTAAAAGTAAAATTGCTGCTATCAAAGGAGAAGTGCAGTCACTCCTTAAAAATTGAGAAGATTATCTCTGAAAAGCCTTTTCAAAAACTCTCTACTCTGTTATTAGCACCCTAAGAAAAGATCTCAAGAAAAATGGGATAATTTTCCAAATGTAAAGGACAATATAAAAAGATGTTGTTTATGAAAGTTTTAGACTAAACCAGGTCCGCTATTATTAAGCAACAGCTCATGTTGCATGCTAGAGACGCTACACGCTTTTATGGCACTTCTACATATTAATTGTCCAATTTTATCAAAGTTGGTAATAATTTACTTACTACCAGCATTGGGGTCTGAATAATATTTTCCTTTCCATTAAGTTTCTTTCCCAGGATTTTTTGACAGTTATATCCTCTCATCATTAATGTTACTTCTCATCACAGACTGAACTGAATATTCACATGAAAGATCAAATCACTGTTATTTTGACTTGTTACTATTTTTTCATCTAGATTGTTAACCCATCATTTTTATGGCATTTTACAGTAGTTGCTACATTTATAGCATACCTGTTAGTCCAATTCATCATACAGACTAACATTCTGGAGGAGAATTTTAAAAGAAAACCTCTTTATTAACTCACACATGTTAATGTGAATCTGTCTCCCATTTCTTCTCCTTTAGTGCTTCCTGATATCTTAAGAGTATTTCCTTACTTTCCGATTTAAATTTTTCTGTTTTTTTTTTTCCAGTCGTAAAAGAGCTTTGAGAACTCTTACTGCAGCTAGTGCCGGATTTAAGTGTCATGGAGGAAAGGACAGTGATCTTTCATAACTGAAGTCAAAATTCACGAGATGGGAAAATTAGGCTCTGTTCTTGATGGGCTTTTTCTATGGAGCTCACTCCCATTAACAGAGAGCCTCATGAGCATGAGAGGATGACCACTGATAGTCCTTTTAGAAGGTAAAGATTTTTTTTTCTTTCTTCCCCTCCCCGTATATACAGAGAAACTAAGATATACAGAGCTGGGCTTTGGCTGAAGGCTTGACAAATGTTCCTAAAGCAATGCTATTTCTTTTTTGTCTCCTAAAGCATCTCATTCCCAAAGTGCCCAATGTAACCTTGAGACAAACCCATCAGACCTAGTCCGACTGCAGGAATTGTATGAAACCTTATATCACATTGGCAACTGGAAGTATTAAGATCATTAGAAACAGCAAGAGGCCAAGGAAGTGTTAAGGGTCTAAATAGATGGGAGAGAAAAAGGAAAAGGTCTTTATGCCACTTTTAAAGATGGGAAGCAGCATCAGAGAGAAATTAAATTAATTCCCAAGAGTACACAAGGAATTTCTGGCAAAGTTGAGAATTTAACTTAGATGTCCTCTTTTTAAGTTCAGTCTGTTGCTCTTTAAAAAGAAAGAAACATATAAACCCTACATCTCCTGATTTTTCATACCCGGCCTTCTTATTGGTAAAGTTAATCTAGGATATTTTTCAGATAAGGTTGTGAAATTAAATTAACTCATATAATAAATTGAGGTACCCTCATCTGCAGGCTGAACATGAAGACTTAAATTCTGCTATAAATAAGCTGGGATGGGGCTGCGGTGGGAAAAATTAAAACCTGAATAGTAAAAATTTATATAGATTATAAGTTTTTTTGGTGTCATGATCGGCTTCTACACATGTTGTGCCCAGCACAACAGGACTCTGGCTTAAATGTTTCGCAAGTAGTAGTGAAGATATTTGTGGTAATTGTGTAGTTTTAAAAAACTGAAAAGGAAGCCCTGGATACTCGTAATTTGCATGCGTGTCAGTAAGGTGATATCAGATGACTGAAGGCCCGCTTTTAAAGATTAAGTTTTATGCAACTGTAAGAGTTGAGTGGCCACATGCTCTTAGTCTGTTCCTGCCATAGAAATCAATGGGATTTTGCCTGTGATGCTGAACAGAGAACTGAATCCTGAGTCTTCATATTGAAATATTGCAATTACTTCTGCAAACTGAGTAATTGTATTGGCCAGATGCTTAATTTTGAAGATTAATTTCAAAAATGCTGATAAACCCAAATGCCAAATTATCATGTGCAGTTGATTCCAACCACAAAACTGTAGGTGCAGATACAACAGGCTCTGTGTATGGCACTTAATCTATAAATGTTTGATTTGGAAAAAAAAAAATTATATAGCTTTAAAAAAACCAACCTTCCAAGAAATTAAACAGACCAGTGGAGATTCTAAAAATATAGCAAATGTAAAAATGCCATAAAAATAATGGATTAACAGTCCATCTGAAAAAAATAGCGACAAGCCAAATTAACAGTAATTTGATCTACATATGAATATTTAGTTCGGCCTCTGAGGAAAGGTAAGAAACACACTTAATGGAAAGAAATAATGTTTTTCAGAAACCCGCTGCTGATAATTAGTAAATTGTTACCAACTCCAATAAAATATGATCATGATCTTGCATATCCCCAACACAAGATATCATTAAACGATAAACCTAAGTTCCCGCTGAAAGAGGAAGATGCTTCTGTCTGAGCCATCCAAAGCTGCACTGCAATCACGAAGTTGTCCACCTGTCAAGGACCCTCATTTAGAAAAATATCATTATTAATATTAACAAGCCATAACTTGTGCATGTGTGTTTCATTGACATGTTCCATTCAAGCTGTCGTTTGTCTTAGCAAAACGCTGTCTGGTCCAAATACCACTAAGGAAACAATTAAAAAGGTAAAAAAAAAAAACAAACGGTTGAGATCTTTGTTCAGCAGCTGTACACCTTTCCCCATGGCTCTTTCTCAGGAAAGCTCACAGGCTGGCCTGAAATATGACCGAATAAGCCCTGAGGAAGAACTTCAGCGGAGGATTTACGGAGGAGGTGCTGATTGTAAAATCCTGCCTTTGGGCTGTGGTTGTGAGGACGGTTATCCTGGCAGATGCTTGATGCTTCTGAGCACCTCAGTTTCTCCCCTACCCTCAGCAACAGGCCGTGAGGGCAGTGCTGGAAGTGGTGATGGAAACACCACTTCTGCAGGTCGTGTGCTTCCGTGTGCCTAATCTGAGAGCAACGTGCTTGTACGGGGTCATTTCTGACCGCGGATATGGAGCTGCTGAGCTCAGAGCAGTCCCTGCTGTGGAGATTGTGCCAGCCCCGAGCAGGCTATGGGAAGCCTTGACTGCATTGCCCAACCCCACACTACCATGATAAGCCGTATTTTCTAGACCATTTATTCCGTAATAACATTAACCAGAGGTATTCCTGGGCAGCTGCAGCACAGGACCCCTCCTCCTTCCAGGTGCAAGTGTTGCTGTGATGAACTGCAAGGATTTCGAGTAGCTGCTGGTCCCTGTGGTGTCAACCACTGCCTGGCATGGCTGTGGCTGCCCGGCATGAATTTTCAGGCAGCTCCCTAAAAATCTGATTACCCGCTCCATGGCTCAAAGATTTTGGCTCTGTTTTTGCCTGCAACTCCCCACGTCCAGGTATCAGGACTCTCGCAGATGATAGGGAGGACAATATCTACCTTTTAGTCTTATATTGATGCTAAAACAATAGGGAGTTCTTGTTTCAGTAATTACTGTGACTTCCAGGAACTGTAAAACTGACCCCTCCTGTGCAAGGCAGCGCTGCCTGCCCGGAGTGATGCTTACCAAGTTATTTATTGTCTTTCTACAAGTCTAAAAATCTGTGATAAAGTCAAGTTTATGGCCTCCCGCTCGCCTCGCGCCACACTCTGCCCTTCTGGTCACAGTTCTTTCAAGCTGCGGAGCAACCTACCAGAGAGGCTGTAGCTGCAGGGGTCGATTACAGCAGCATATTTTATTGTTGCTGGACTAAAATCTTCGGGAATGGGAGCTTCAGTGCAGCGCTGCCACTTCCCAATGGCTGCCTAGCATGTCCGTAAGGTTGTATTTCACGTGCGCTGCCGTCTGCTTTTCCACCACCCAGCATTTTGCTTCCCTTCTCCACGGAGGGTGGAGAAACCTGGAACGACATTCCAAAATACAACCTCTAAACATACCCGCTCGGAGCAGGATTTGCTCATTGGAGGAAGAGCCGTACCTCCACCCGTTGTAGATTTGCAAGCAGCTTTTTCTGCAGCAGCACAGGCTCTGGTGGAGTGGCTTCCTGATTTATTTCCCCATGGGTGCACTAACAGGGGCTCCCTGCTTCCCCCCCAGCCTCCTGAACCAGTTTTACACAGTCCGGGAACTATCTCTGTGTTTGATTTCCCAGCAGTTGAAAAAAATAGCTATTTGAATTGGTTATGTAAAGAAAAAAAAAAAATTCGAAAAGAGAAAGATTTTCTTCTGAATTCTTCTCCTCCCAGCCCTTAGTGAGAACTGTTTCTTGCACGCCACGCTTCTGAGCTTCACTCCTACAGTCGTAATATAACATGTTCAGCAGTCCCTGAGCGACAGCTTCAAAAATGTGAGTTCCTGGGTCTGGTGTTGCCTTCGAGGCACAGATAACCTTTGCAACGCTTCCTTCTTTGTCAGCCACAAGTGGGATGCTTGCACGAGTCCATCCAGGAGCTGGGGTTTAACTCGTCGCAGCTGGCGCTCGGTACTGCATGTTGAATGCAGGAGTGTTTTGGGGTTCTGGTAGGTGGGCACAAACAAGTTAGTGCAGACCCTGTAAACCCTGCAGCTTGTGTTAATAATCAGACAGAAATGACAGACACTGCCAGTTTTCTGGTTTGGTGTTCACTGAGCACAAAAGTAAAAAAAATTAGACCTTGAAAACCAGTTTATTTCCTGAACAGGATTTCTGTGAATTAAGAAACTTTGTAAACCCAATACTGAGGCAATAAAGCAATCGGTATTAGAAGAACCTTATTTTACAGAGCTGTTTGTGCATACTCTATTGCCTTTTCTGCTCATACTGCCTCGGTCGAGTCATGCAGTTAGCTTATGAAATGCGAACTCTGAAAGCCCAAACCTGTTAAAAATGCTTCCCATTGCCAAACAAAGCAAAAATCTTTCCACTTTGGAATGAGCAACTTTCTGTGATCAACTAAATCTGTTCTCTGATGAAAATAAATGTAGAATTCAGATCAATGAAGCGTGTGTGTGAAAGGGAAAGAAAGAGAGAGTGGGCGACTGGAAGTGAGAAGTGGAAGGAGCCGGGTATCCTTCAGTTTCCATATCTGCACATTATAGCTAATAAAAAAAATATAATAGCTTGTAGTATTTCCAGCAGAAATGGGAAGCTGTGACTGTACAGTCTGCAGCGAGCTTGAATCATGCGAACCAAATGGAATATCCTGTAGATTTTCTATAGATCTGCTCTGCGCACGCTTTCAAATAACCTCTAACAAAGGCAATGAATCGCTGCTGCTGTTGTAAAAATCTCGGTGTGCTGTACTAACGTGATACTAATGAAAAGTATCTTAAAGAACAGAAGTTCAGATTACAGGAACTTCAGTAAATAAACCTGATTGTTCACCTGTATCATTTTACTGGGATATTTTTTTCATTGATTTTTAAAGAGAAGCAGGTGTGGGGTAGTAGTGACTAATTCACGCTGCAAAACCAAAAAGTTGTGTGGTTTGCTGCTTCTGTGATCTCTCTTCCCCACCCTCTGAGCTCTGCCATATTTTGGCAAAGGTTCAGCTCCTATATGAGATAGCTAATATAGGTCCTATATTAGATAGACGATTAAGTAAGGTGAGAAGACAAAAAAGCAGGGACACTAACTCCCCGCAGAGCTCCATTACTGAACCGTTCCCAGGAACTCCATTAGCTTGGGAAGAAAAGAGCAAAAATATAATAATCCAGACAGGCTGCTAAATGCTCAGTACATCGGGCAGCCGGTAAGTACTACCTGCAAGGATGTCCATTCAACCCACGCAACTCATTGCTGCATTATATTCTGCCCATGAGGCACTTTCACCCTCCTAATTCTCACGTGTATGAAGAGAAATTTGTCCTGGGTGTAGTTCAGGGAGTGATTAGTTTCGTTTCAAGTCATGGCATGCTCACTCCAGCTTCATCCAGCTGAGACGCATGTTGGCACCCTGCTAGGAAATTATTAGAGGCTTGAGTAAGTGCAAAGGTAGATTGCGCTTATCGTGTTCTTGTCATGAACTTACCGCTGTGGTCCAAGCAGACGTGTATCAGAAGTACACAATGCAGAACTCCTTTAATGGCATGTACGTAAAAAGAAAGGTTTTTTGTCACTTTTTTCTTATCCTGGGGTGGAGGGAAGATTGACATGCCATTAACCTGAGATTATTAAACCATGACCTGCAATCCCAATAGAGTCCTTTATTCATCGACTTTTCGTTTAAAATTAAGCAGCCATTTTCTGGACATTGGCTCGCAGGACCTCACCTGCGGAAGGATGAGGGAAGCTGCAGAGACTATGATGCTCTGAGCAAACAGGCAAGACATTTCTCGTCTAGATCGTACTTGGAGGTTGTGGTTCAGCCTTTCCAGAGTGCTTGCCGTGGATCTGACTCTGCATTCGGTAGTAAATTTCCCATTGACTTTGCAAGGTCGCTAGCAATTGTTTTGAAACGCGTGTCTCGTGCGCACCTGCGAGCGGGAATTCAGCTCAAATCTTCCCTGCTTGAATTGGTGGCTGCAACCCCGCTCCGGAGCTGGTCTTTCTCTTTACAGAACCAGCCACAATGCTGTCGGTACAAGTGTCCATATAATATACCTCTCCTTAAATGGTTACGGCTTTTCCTCTCTTCTGTCCAACCTTTCCTTTTTCCCGAGAAAATATTTCATCTTCCCACACACATGCTGGCAATGCTAGTGACTCTGAAGGGGACACTGCCTTTTATATTTCAGAAGCTTTCACGTTGTGCAGATACTGAAGAGTCCCGAAACTATTAAAGTTATATGTAAGGGAAATTCTGGTAACATTATTAATGCCTGTCATTTTAAAGATAAAAGCATTTCCTCAGTCTCCTTCTGATCTGATGGATTTACTGGCATATAAAATTAGTACCTTTCAGTCTTTGAAACCAAGTTACGTCTTAGTGACCTGATTCTCCCCAGATCAACAGACAGCCCCATGCAGGTGTGAATGCTTTACAGGGACCTGATTCTGCCTCGGTGGGACTCGGTACCCCTTGCACCTATGGAGACAAAAAAAGAAGAGTCTTGAGGATAATGGCTACATTTTCAGTGTGGTATAGGGAAGATGCAAATTGCCACTCTCATAACCTTAAGTGTTCACATAACTTGTATCACAAATGATATGGTATCTTGATGATGCTTCTTTTTTCATTCTGGGTTGTGTATTGTAAACACTGAGTATATCTGAATGCCCCCATCTAATTACGGATGAGATACACACTATTACTAAAAGTATTACCATGAGGAAACCATTATTAATACATACTATCACTATTGTTATTATTCTTTTACTTTTCAGTGGCTTTCATATTAAAATCACCTATGAAGCTAAAATTTGACATTTGTTCTTCTGAAACCAGAGCAAACAAAAAAATAACCAGCTGAATAAAATCCGCAGTCATTTCAGAACAATGAAGCCGGGGAAATATTATGGTTTTTTACCAACTAAGTGTATCGTTTCTTTTTTTCTTTTTTTTTTTTCCATTACAGACTCTCAAATAGTGTTTGAATGTAAAGTTCTAAACTTGGCCTGTACACAGTTTTCAATGAAGATCACATGCTTTTGTAAGTTTGGAAAAAATGGTTAAGCAGCACATTACATGCACAGTATATATTATTTTTCCATGCTGCTTCATCCAGCTCAATCCTATGGGACACGGAGACTGCCTGAGAAATGGGCAATGCCGTCGATTCCCAATGAAACCACTATGAGCGGAGAACTTCTAAGCCCCCGGGGACACGGACGCGCAAACTTCATGTCCCTCCCACCTTTACGATGGCTGCAAAGCATTAAGCCTGTCTGCCATGTGAAAACTAGGGCTTCTCTTCAGCTGAATTCACACAAACCTATTTTGGCTGCCTCTAATAATCCAGAGTACGGCCTTAACTCGGCGCTTCCCAAGCTATTTTCTCCAGCTCTTTCTTCCTTCATGAACTCTGTCCCTCTCTCTAATTAGCTCAGGCCAGACCCACGGTGTCCTGGTTATTCTGCTTCCAGCCTGGGAGCCAGCTCACGCCCTCCCCTCGCCGCTGTCCTGAGCCGATCTTGCAGCCCCCTGCACTCCCACCGTGGTGGGGACATGCCCTACAGCTTGGGAATAGCTGCCGTAATTAAACCGTTTAAAATCGAGGAGCCTGCAGGGTTTGATTTATGGGGAGAAGCCATAAACTAAATATAGCTTCGCTAAACGATGAATAAGTTGGGATTAATAGTTTTGCAGAAGTAAGTGGCATGCGTGTTCACCAGAACAAAGACAATTATTAAACAGGAGCGTGGAGTGAGAAGTGAGGAGGTGAAACTAAACTCGGCAAATCCCCGTGCTCTTCCCTTTGAGACGGCTCGGGGCACGAAATCTTCCTCCGCTCCTTCCCTCGCGCCCTGGCCCCTGCCTTCCCTTTTTCCACCTTTTTCTTCATGCCTCCACCTCCTCTCCTTGCTCCGTTGCCCCTTCTCCTCCGCCCGTTGCCTCCGGCCCAGCCGAGGCGAGGATGCTCCGGACGGACCCCGTGTGACGCCGGCGTGCCTCGGCAGGCTCTTGCATCAGCTGGCAGCGGTCCCGGCGCTGGCTTCTCGGTGGTCATTATGGGATGGCAAATCCGCAATGCTCCGTTGATAGATGTAACAGGCTGGAGATTGCTCGAGGCAGGTGTTGTTGTGAGGCCTAATTTTGCTGGCATTAAATGCCAATTCTTTTTTTTTTTTTTTTTTGCAGGAGCACTAAATTGCGCTGTTTTAAAACAGGAAGTCTATGTTAAAAAGCTGTGTAAAACCATTATGTCGTAGCCAACACTCCAGGCTTTTCTAATTAGGTCATTTGGAAAAAAGATGACCTTTTAGTTTCTGTGCTGCTTTTCTAGGGTCACATGTTTCTAATTATCATTTGTATTTTACTTTGCTAAAGCTGTTGACAAGCTGTGACTCTGTGTGTGTGTGTCTGTGTTTTGGTTTGTTTGAGAGAGAAAAAGAGGGCAAAAAAAGAGAGACGGTACACATGCTTTATAGTGTTGCTGTCTGCAAGCGTTCAGCCAACAGAAGAGGACAGAAACAATGTGTGCACTAATTTTAAGACAGTCCAACTTGAGAGCAGCTGAGTCTATGGGATGAAGAAACCCAAAGGGGTTTTCCAGTGTTTGTGTCCTTTTCAACCAGCTTCCCCTGAACTTGTCCAAAGTCCCTTCATGAACGTTTGCGCTCTCTTGGGCTGCAAGCATCGTGTAAAACAGACCACAAGGAAAGAGCGAGCGGCTTTTCATCTTCTTTACAAATGCTAGCCAGAAAGTCAATGAAGAGATGGCTTTATGACTGGGGTCAATACAGAAAGAAAAATTAAGAGAAAGGAAGAGAATCTATGTTTTTCAAGATGCATTTTAAGTATAGAAAATCTGCCATCAAAAGCAGAGAGAGCTTAGAATTTCTTGATTCATACCAGGTCAGCCCTCATAACGAGCACAACTGTAGACCAACCTGCGCTTCTTGCAGAACAGTAGGAAAGTGTAAGAAGGGGCTTTGACCTCTGCACCCGTTGGTCATTTCACGGCTAACAGCACCGAAACGCACAGCAGCTGCACGGTTATGGGCAATACGTGGCAAGGGCAGCATGTCAAGTCCTGGACACTGAGCTGAAATGAACATGAAACCGCAGGCACGCAATTCTGGGTGCAAATGGAGGTGGATGGGCTCGGGGAAGCTGTGTAGACCCTCTCTGGAGCAGCAGAGCTACGGCCACAACTTTTCTGCTGCAGGCACGAGGGTACCGGTGTACACGGGTGGGTGGGCTATCTCCTCTCCAAGGAGTATTTGCTGCGGGGCAGCAGAGCAATGTGCAGCTCTTGTCCAGGGCTCCGATACAGCCAGTGTTGTCGGGATGAAAAAATAGGGA
>NW_009195883.1:104042-112376 GCF_000690835.1 Fulmarus glacialis | reverse complement strand
TTTTGCCAAAGAAGACAACATGTCTAATGTATGCTTTAAGTGACACTCGATATTCTAATCTCTAGCACTAGAATTGAGCTTCTGACTCCATCCATTGGTTCTGCTGCTTGAAAATAAAAGGTGTTGCTATTTTGAACCACAGACCCGTTCTGAACTTTGGAATCAGACCACCAGCTTGTCTAAAAGAGAGTGTTTTCACTGTCTACTTCACCTGAGAGTTTAGTCCTTAATTAGTAGCTAATCTATTGTACATCCCTGCTCAAACTGTGGTAGGTAGTAGTAAATTTTGTGGTGCAATGAACTGTTAATAATTTAGAAGACCTTCTGACCCAGCGTAGTTGTTCAGTGGGCACTCATGATTATTTCGTTTGTACAGTAACTGGAAAATGAAAACAAGATCAGGGTTGTACTCACTGTTCCAGGAACGAATTTCATCTCATCGTTTCTTATAGGAAAAATCTGTTTACAAAGAAGACTGGAAAGGGGAAAGAGGTCCCATCTGTGAGTACTGCTTTATGAAGATCATGCTATAGTTTCATGTGAAAGAGAGCAAGCATATTTTATTTCAGGAAAGTTCATGAAGCAATTCATAATGAGGTCAATTTTTACTGAGAATGCATCCCATGGGTTAAAAATTGGTTGTGCAGTAAAAGCACGGGCAAATGATTATTATTGTGAATAGCCGTGATTCAGAAAAGCACTGAACAGGTGCTGGATGTTAAACTTGAATTTTTGGATGTCAGTTTTGAAACAAGGCACCAATGTTGCGCAGGCTTCCCAACTGCAATCTGAAATGTTGCTATGACAGTTTTCAGGGTTTCTTTAGTTCTTGGCTATCTGTAGGTGGTTTCCAGGAAGAGGCACAAATCAGCTTTTGCAGAAAGCCAAGTTACCTATAAATTGATGTTAAAATCTACTTGGCATTTATTTATTTTGTTATATGTGTAAGTAGCTCTGTGTACATACACACAAACACAGACACACACACATGTGAATCAATAAATTGCACTTGAATTTCGTGACTTGTGGTGCTAGACCCACCATCAGCACTGTGTAGGTCTAGGAAAGCATTTCAAGCACAGCATGAATATCTAGCATAGGTGTCTAAATGCTGTGGCACTTAACCTTGTGATCATCATTTACAGCACTTGTTATGCTGCTGCATTCAGTTTCGGGGTTGTGTAACGTCTTCTGCATTCCTCGTGTCTGGCTGCTTGACCAACCACCTTGATTTCAAAGTGAAAAAGAATAGACAGACCTATTTCCGTGAAAAGATTGTACTTAATATGTTAGAATGTCAGAGCCAAGCTGAAAACCAACCAACCGTATCACAAACATCAAAAAATAATTTTAATCTTGGTTTGAAAAAATCTTTTCAAAATTGTGGAAGAACAAGTTTGGTTACAGATCTCCATCCAGCCTGGAGCAATGGTACGGTAGTACATTTTCAATGTAAAACCTCTAGTTTTCTAAAGAAAATAAAATCATTAGGCAAATCATGCAAAATTTGCATTCTTCTCTTTGAGACTAACAGCAAAATTTTGCAGTAATCAAGGCGTGGGGACACTGCCCAATCAGTGTTTTGAGGATTTCTGTTATGAGCAAGGTAACAAACCGCTGATGAGGTCCACTCATGCTGTGTGTCAGACTGCACAGTCATCATGTGAAATCACTGCAGTCCAAATCTCCGTGGGGCTGTTTTGGAGACATCTGGACTTCACCAGGACCACCTGCGTGCTTAAAGGCAATCACACATTCAAATACTTCACTCGGTGTCGCGGTTACTTGCGCAAGGTCACACTTGGACCCAAATCAGCTGCCTTCCAGGGAAAGCAAAAGCAAGGCACCACGGTGAACATCTGCAAGTATGAAAGTCCGATCTTGATGAACAAATCCCTATGCAACCTGACCGATCTTGAGCCTGGGGTCCCTTCCAACCCAAATTACTCTGTGATTATCCGTGTATCCACTGGTGTGTACCTTCAAGCACAAAGCAAGGTGTGTGTGCCTTGCACAACTGCTGTCCTGGTTTTGCAGGACACAGGCAGCTCCTGCACCGTCCCCTTCCCCACGTTGTGTTGGCAGCAGCTTGGTTGCACTCAGCATTGCCAGGACCACTACGATCCCGCCACTGAAACCGAGCTAATCATATGGCAGCAACTGCCATGCAAAGGCAGGCAGAAAGACACGGGGCACAGAGTTTTTTCCTATGGTATCAAACTAAATGTGCCTGAAAACTGGAGAAAGGCATTAACTACTCCTGGTTTCAGAAATGTTAGATGGGCTCTTTCCTAACGTCAGTCCAGAATCTAATCCCTGGGTTTTCATTTCCTTTTGTTCCCCTCCCTATTCCTACAGCCACGTTATTAGTCCTGTCATCTCAGGATCTATATGAGAAGAGTTACAATTAAACCAAACATTTTGATAACCTAAGAGCAGCAGGACCAATAGTTCTGGTCTGTGCTTTAATTCTTGGGTCAGAGCCTTTCTGTTGGTGTTACTTATATGATGCATTGCCTTGAGCAAATATAGTAAGTAATAAGAAGTTCCTGAGTTTATAATTGAGTTTGTTGAATATCTTCCAAGTCTTCTCTGCTCTGTTTCCTACAGGGAAGAAGCAAAATATACCCAGAGCATAAGACTAAAAACCCACCAGAAAACCTAGAAAGAAATGGTTAAATTGACCTACATACCAGCAATTTTGCTGACCAGATTATTTAAAAGGCTAAAGGGCTGCAGATGTCAAATCCATATATGTATCAGTAAAATGATCATGATAATCACAGCTTATAAAATAGAGCTGAAATGCTTCATTAGGTACTGACAGTTTCTAAACCATGTTGTCACTTTCTGAAAATGTGTCACACTGACTTTTTTTTTTTTTTTTTTTTTCTAGATATGGAGAGAAAGAAATAGAGAATTGCACTGTGAAGCAGGGATGAGCTGAAAGCAAATCAAAAAGGTCTCTTAAAGAGATCACCATTCTCTTTCAGCAAGGCAGGACAATGTATTAAATAAAACTGCTCTTAACCTGTTGGGCACTTGAATCCCTTGGGTTTTCTGTAGTTATTCTATTGAAAAGGAGGCTTAAGAAGTACAGATTTCAACAGCTTTTCAATTGCCTGTAGCTCCATGTAAGGAAAGGTAAAATTTAAAGGTAAAGTGAATTCACTGATGCATTTGTATTACAGTAACTTGCACTTGAAATTGTTCCCTTTTAAAAGCTGGGAAGCTGGGGTTTTTTGGTTTTGATTTTGTTTTTTTTTTTTAATTTGTGTTCTGGAGAATTTGTTTTATGGTTTCTCCAATACGGTTTACCTGTTAGTTTTAAGGATATAGAATGATCTGCATTTCTTTCATGTACAGATCCAGTCCATTATTTTACAAAGGTAATTCTTGGAAAGAGAGGAATATTTCACTCAGAAATATGACATATGCTTGTGGGCAAAATATGCCCTTGTGTGGTCAAAAGAAATGATATGCACCCTAAGCTCCCCTTTCAAAATGTAATTTAAGTGATACTTTAATAATGACTGTGCATATTTCTGCATATCTTAACAATGGTGCCTTTCATGAAAGCTCCTTAAAATAAAATAAGGTCCCCAGTTTGAGTCTATAGATATGCAGCAGACATGAAAAGCCACCGAACTGATCTGTGAAGTCCCTCCTGCGGGGGATTTCCTAGCAAGAACAGCTTTTCAAGTGAGCCAAAAAGGCTGGTAGAAGTGGCCTAAGTAACCATTTTCCACCTATTACATATAACCACCAAAATAATTCGCCTTATAACATGGAAGAATCACAAGGCTGCTCTGGATTACACCCTTTTCATTTGTTTCACAAGGATTCATAAGGATTCCTCTTCCTTTTTTTTTCAAGTACTTCATGGTCACAGCAGCGTTACTCTGCCTCTAGCCCTGAGGAGCAAGCAATGAGCTGGCATAAATGAGTTATGGATGTACCGTACTGGGGCAATACTCCTCATCCAAATAAAGACGGTGGCAAGGGGACTCCAGCTAGGCTTGTGCCAGAAAGAATTAGACTGGGCCCAATCCTAGCAGTAAGGATGAGAATAAAAATAATTACCTGCAAGGTGGTCAGAGGTCATGTAAGAGCCAGGTGAGATCATCTTATATTTTAAGCCATTAAATGAAAAAGAGGAGAACATTTACTTATTAAGATCATTTCCTAATCATTCTTATAAGATTTTAATGAGTGACAAACTGACTCTGGATACAAATTTATGATTTCCCAAAATAACAATTTGATTGGTTTGAGTGATGTCTTGCATCAAGTAATCACAGTTAATTTTGCTTCTGAAGCGATTTGACTTTGCCAGTCTATCACATCTTCCATGTGCACAGCTGTATTTCCATGGCTGTATCTCTGTTCTTTGTCTGGCGTAACCCCCAGTGCACAGGGGGAGTTTCTTCTCCAACCTTTCTTCCTGTCCTACCCATGGACCAGCTCACAGATAGGTGTCTGCTTGTCTAGCCGTTTTCTTCTCTTTATCTGAACCTTCCTCATGCTACTACTGTCGACTTCCAGCCTCACTGAAACCTCGGTTTCTTAGCAGGGTGGGAAACTAGAAATAATTAAAATGAGAACAGTAACCAGCAGCAGCCCGTGCGACGGCTTTTTTCCCCACCACCATCTCTATTACATCAAACAAAGCTCAGAGAGGAGGAAATCGTCCCTCGACGCTTTCCTGATAGCATGGGCAACAGAGAAGAGGGAAAGGACAGATGTGCTGCTCCTGGCTGAGTGAGGCTAATCTGAAAAAGGGTGTTCTTCCATTTTCTTACACTTCCTTATGCAACCACAGCTTGCCCAGTAGCATTAACATACATCTTGCACTGTACCTGGGAGTACCCAAGCCAGTTTTCCACTTTGATGCCAAAGTCAGGCCTGCGGAAGGGGATTACACACCTAAACAAATAGTTTGCTTTGAAGGGAACGGCCTTAGGAGGGGAAGGTATTTAGCATTTCAGATAAAGTACTCGTACCAAATTCCCCGATGCAATCGGCTCCCTGCCCGATGCAATTCCCCTGAGTTTGACTGTATATATGCATGTGTGGATGAAGGCTGTAGCGAGCGGGGAGGCAGAGATGAAAGAGCGACAGCAGTATTGCTGGATGGAGAAATGAACCTATTACAAAGGAAAAGTTAAGTCATAAACCACTCCGCAACAGTGGCAGAGGACTTGCTTAGAAATGTGGATGCCGTTGGCTGACTCGCGGCACAAAAACCAGGCAACTGCTCACCAGATGTGTTCAGCTGCATGCGTGCTACCCCGGCTCTGTACGCAGCCCGTCACATACCGCAACTGCATTGCTTGGGGTGGGCTGTGAGAAGCAGAAAGGAAGGCCAGAGCACAGCTGACATTTTTCCTTTTCACTGTTTGTTTTATATCCTCCCACTCCTCATTTTCCTCCTCCTACACCCTGGTGCTGCATACTGATGAGAAAATACTTGGTTCAGACCCAAGCAGCTATTTTTGGTTATTAAGGTTGGTGCTGGCTGCCCAACCTACACTTTCTAACTTGCCAGAGTTGCATGGGGCTGTTGGTTATTGTCAGCATTTAAGGGTACATTTTAAAAGGGTTTTCAAAACAAATTGTGCACACACACACACATGTGGACGTATCTAGGGACAGATGAATGCACATACACAGCCTTCCATCCCATACATTGAATTAGGTAAAAGAAAATGTCTTTTGTTAGGTTTCACAGATATCCCATCCTTTCCAGCTCTTACGATCAACACCTGTAAAAAGAAAGAAAAATAACAAAGGAAGGTGTTGGATGATGAAATAAGAGAGCGTGCTGTTAGGAGAAGAGTATGCAACTGAAAGGATATGGGGACAAGTGGTATCACAAGAGGATGCATATGTTTCTCTCCACTTGGAAAGTGAGGTCTTCTGTAAATTAGTATGAAAAAACATTAGGGAAAGACCCTGGGATGGAGTGATCCAAACAGTGAGCTCTGTCCTCATTGTTTGTGAGGGACAAGAAATCAAAAAAAACCTCTAGTCTCTAAATGGGGTACTCAACTGCCCTGTTAGACTTTTCATACATCCAAAAGCAAATCATTTCCCAGGCCCCGAGATCTGCTCAACACCTTTGCCTTCCCAAGGTGAGCTCTGACTGAGGCAGTTTCACCAACGCCATCACAACAGGACTCGTGCTCCAAGTGAGATTCAAGCTGAAGCCTGTTTTAGACTAATGCTTGATACTGTCCTTCCCCGGTGGAGAGTGAGAAAAGCGAGGAGAAGGCACACTATGGTGACACACCATATGGCCACTGTGCCTTGTTTTTTTCTTCTCTCTGGCTTTGTGCCACAGGTGTTGGGTGGTGATGACCAACGAGACAAGAAGTGCAGCAGAGAGAGCTATGACAGCTGGTGACATTTTGCAGTTATCCTGTTCACCAGCCTTCCAGGCCTTGAGATGATAATTTCAGACAATTTACTTGAAAGAATTTGGGCCAAAAGCTACCAGATTTTCAGGTCCTTTCATCTTTCCACCGGAGGTGATCAACAACCCCGGGCTTGGACGCAGAACATGTCAGCCTGCTGCAGTCATTCTAGGAAGCTAACGAAGCTGGCTGGTAGCGAGCTCGAGCAGAAATATGTGCTAACCTGTTGCTGTAACTCTTGCTGCGATTTGTTTTAGGGAAGCTGTCTCAGGAAAACCTCGTTGAGCGCTCACTGCTATTGCCAACTGCCTTCTACAGTCAAGGAACAACTGTGTGTTCCTTCTGAAATTGCAGTCTATATCACCAGCCTGGATGCTGGCAGGAGCACTGCCTTTTAGATATGTTGCTTTAGGAAGTCCTGCGGTGGCCGACATGGTAGTGCTGGTGTTCACCATGCCCCCCGGACAAGGAGCGCGCTGGGGATGCCCGTGTTGGCAGCTGAGCATTAAGCTTTTCCTGGTTTAGGCATCTTGCTGGTCTTCCTTCACAATTTTCTGTGATACGTACCCAAGGATCCTCTGCACCGGGGTGTGTCCGTCACTTCACATCACAGCGCATGAAGCAGAAGGCAGCTCCGTCCGCCCAGGAGCTGTAATGCATGACAGCTGTGATAGCAGCTGAGGCTCTGTCCTCCCGGCTGCAGGAAAAGGGCCTAGAAAGAGATCAGAAAATCTGTACGGAGACGTCGTGATGCTCATCCCTTTGTGCAGCAAGTGATTTTTTTTTTTTTTGCTCTCAAAGCCAGGGTTTGGGCACACCTAGCTCCGAAGAAAGCCGCAGCTACCTTTCTTGTACCATGATTGCCAGCGTACCATGACGGTGACGGTGAGGAGAGCAATCAACCCCTTGGAAACTACCACGAGTGGGCAGAAAGGCTGGCCCTGAGCTGGGAACACAAATGCAATGACGGGGCCAGTGCACTAAGACAAGCGCGCAGGTCAGGTGCTTGGAGGTCTTCGAAGTCCCAGACTGCAGGTTGGGTGGCTCTGCCTGCAAAGCGAATCGGTGTTTCCCCCATTCTTCTCCGACCTGCAGTAGTCTCTGCCTGCCCAGAGCAATCCTGACAACACTCACACGCCTGTAAACACCAGCAAACCAAGTACACTAAATCTATGCATGGCTATTTTTGGTAAGCTAAAGGAAAAATAGCAGCCTGCATTGGGAAAGCCTGGGAGTCTGCCAAGGCCATGATGTAAAGCTTTCCAAGTGAATGCTATGGCTGAATCAGTAAAAGCATGTCTGAGTCAGGATATGCTGTAAGATCTTGCCTTCTGAAATTAAATCCCTCCTCTCTCACAGAGAGGTAATATTTCATGCTGTTAACCCTTTCTTCTCTGCAGAGGAGTGAGCATTAAAGCTGCATAATTCAAAAGATTCATTTAATTTAGGAGGAAATGCTTTGTTTAGTATTCAGCATTTGGCTGCTAACAACGAAGCCTGAATCTACTAACAAAGCCAGAAATTCCCAATAGAGAAATAATGAAAACCACTGGTATTTTCCTAGAGTATTTTTATTTTTAAATCACATCAATGGATTCTTGCACAACAGTCATATTCAAATAGCTGCTAGCTCAGAAAAGGCAGCGACTTTGAAAAATATATTTCCATATTTCCCCTCTAAGTTTTCCTTTCTATCTGTCCCCTTTCAACTAGGCTTACAGTTGATTTTCTTCTTCTGCAAGATATAGATAGGGTTGTTAACAGAGCTGTCCCCTAAAAGGAAAAGGATTCAGCAGCAAAATACTTTTCCATATTATTGGAACAGGAACGATTTCCCTGGGCCTCTCCCCAGCATCCTTGCAGTAAAGGCAATTCCAGGAACTTATCTGACTTTTGACAGGAGAGGTTTTAGGGGACA